>NW_025784603.1:0-12614 GCF_021130785.1 Homalodisca vitripennis
TTTTTCTTTGGATACTTTTCTTTTTTGGACGAAGGTATTTCCTTGTTACTAGTAGTGATAGTGCTCGAAGAAGCCAACATTACCTGACGACATACTTCTATCGTCAATAGTTAATTAATTACTCCGTAACATATTTCTTGGTCTAGTTGATTTTATAAATTTTCATGGATGTACTAAAATGGATTGGATCATTTCTAACTTGTTTTCAGTAAATACTGTACGCCCCAGAGTTTTACATCAAATCCAGCTTTTTCAAGCCTGTGCTGCCGATATTTGGAAAGATTTCAGCACACTCGTTTGGCATGTGTTCTGTAAATAAAAATAACATTAAAGATATTAATCTGTTTAATTGTCTTTTGTTATTGTTATAATTGTTATTTCCACTTCAGACCAAATATTTGGTAGAAAAAAATGGTAAATATTAAAATCTCCCCTAAATGGAATTACATTTTTTTAAATCAGATGATAACACATTTATGAATTTTACAATAAGTATTTATTAAAATTATTAGTTATGTTATACTTGACAAAAATAACATCAAAAAAACACTTATACATACATAACGTGGCATGTCATAAATTACTTATTGAGCTGTCATGTTGTATAAACAAAAGCAATTAACTAATAAAACAATTTTAATGTATGAGACTTTCCAAAGCACTCGCGTGAGCTCAATCTCCTAATGGTAGTCATTCTAAGGTCTTTAGTTAAATCCCGAGTACTGCCCGTGCTTAGCTGGAACCTAATTACAGTGAAAGCCTTCAATTAAATGTCTCATGTCCACTTAATCTGAATAGTAGTTAGTCACTTTGGTTCTATAGTTCATTACACAATGTGAATTTTTATTTTTAATTACATATTTTTACTATATATATATATAGGGCTGTTTTTTAAGTAAGGGCCGTTTTTTTTTGTTAAATATACAACAATTAGTTTTTTCAAATATACATTTATTTTCAGAATCTGCATTATTTTCTTTATTTTTCTACATAAGTTGCCTTGTTTGTTAAGGCACTTATCATTTCTTAAAACTAAGTTTTGTGATAATCCCATTTCAAATGAAATGCTGCCGACATAGCTCTGACAACCAGGAGTTCACCGGCCGTCTTGACTTCTTCGTCGTCAATTGTTGCGCTTACCTCCAGGATAATTTTTCAAGTTACGTAAAAAAAGGTGGAAATCGCTCGGAGCAAGGTCGGGGCTGTACGGCGGATGTATTCAAAACTTCCCAGCCAAATGAGTCGATCATTTCATGTGGTCCCCAGAAAGCGGTGTGTGAGGCCTTTGCATTGTCGTGGGGGAGCAGAATTCCCTTAGTCAGCCATGCCCGCGCACCGCTCTTTTGTTCTGAATGGACGCGTCGGAGACTGGCCAGGGTTGCGCAGTAGGCTTCTGAGTTAATCGTCATATCCTCGCGGCATAAAGTCCACTAGCAAAACACAGCGCATGTCCCAGAAACACAGTTTTGCAATAACTTTGCGCCTGCGACAGCGTTTGCTTGTGCTTTGAACTTGACTGGAGATGTTGTGTGCCGCCATTCCATGGACTGTGGCTTTGTTTCAGGTGTGATATGGGATACCCATGTTTCTTCTCCTGTGACAATTCGACTCAACATTGTCGTCTCATTCCACGTCCGTAGCGGGTCAAGAAAGTCCAAAGAAACTGCTTAAATCTCTTTTTTTTTGTGATCCTCATGTGAGGAGTTTGGGTGCCCATCTTGAGCCACCAATTTTAAAAAAAGATTTTAGGTTTTCCTGACACAATATTTGTACAGTACTGTCCTGGGACACTTGAGGAAATTCCATAGAGAGAGTGGTTATTGTGAACCGTCGGTCCTCATGAATTTTTGCGTCAACTGCAGTAATCAAAATCTGCCGTGATCACATGATGGCCGGCACTGAGCGATCTTCATCGTGGACATTTTCGCGGCCATCTTTTAAATTCTCGGGACCATTTCCGCACTTTTACCTTCACTCATTGCCTTTGGCACCAGACACCTCACAAAGCTGACGGTGAAGGTCAGCAGCCGACATGTTTCTTGCAGTCAAAAATCGTTATCACTGACCGAATCTCACACGCGGCGGGTGATTCGATAATCTTAAACATTTTAAAGATCCACCGTAATGCATACAGGTTAGCTACTGAGCTGCTACTGGCATGAAGTTGTTCGCTAAGAATGCAGGGAGGCGGGGGCGCACGCTCGTTACGGAAGAGGAACGCGATAACTACTACCGTGTACGGGAGGTGAGAACGGACCTTACTTAAAAAACAGGCCCTCGTTTTTACACCCTGTAAGATATATACATTACAGGGCCACGTGCCCCCTTGTTCTTCTTCCATCCCTATGTTTCCAACAGAAGTATTTTGTTTAGTGTTACTATTATAATCTGCATCTCGTTATTCACCCAACATCAGCATAACGTGAGAGTTAAAATTGAGTAAATGGGCCAATCAGAACCATATTGTTCTTTTTCCACTTTTCAAAAAATCTTGGGAAATCGTGAATTTATTTTTGCAAAATTGTTATTTAATTTACCTGAAAAATTTAACCATGCATGTATCAAGGATAAAAGTATTCAAACCCAAGACGCCTTCTTAGTAATGAATAATATATATTTTAAATTTAAAGAAAACAATTGGAAAAAAGGGAAGTTTGTAACTGGAAACATAGATAAGCCATTGTTGTACGGATAAGGGACTTTTTGTTTTTGAACTCTGAGATAGTATCCACACAACTGTGTACGTGCAAAAACAGGTTTCTTGTTTATATCAATAAATCACGGATATTAGTCGTTGAATTATTATAATTCATTTAAATCTGTTAAGCAGTTGTTTACCATTACAAAACCAAATGTTCAGGTCTACCTTAAATATATCAACAGAATTGTGAGAATTAATACGAGTTGTTCTTTCATGGCAGCAAAATAATGGTTTGACAAGAGACACTTTGGAGTTCTTGGAGTGATCCCTAGATTCACTCCTTTGATCCTTGCCTCTGCAAGGTGTAAGTTAGAATAAAGGACATTTTGGTTTCTGAATATTTATTATGGACACTATTTGGGATCTGGTTTGTAGTAAAAAGAGAAACTTTGCGACTGAAGATACTTTTTTAATTACATTTTAAAACACATAAACGGAACTTTAGGAACTAAAACTGTGTTTTTTTTCAATAGAGAAATATGAAACATGAGAGAATAAAAATCTCAATTTCGATTAGTGGATGACGGACTCTTTGGTTTCTGGGCGCATGAGATACGTTATTCATTAGCAATTATTAACATTATTGATCAATAACAACCAATAAACCGGACAATTAAAACAATGCCAGAGCTAGGAAACTTTCTGTGAGTATGCTGAAAGCCTTACGTGTTCTCTCCAACCAAAATACCACTACTCTTTGGATATCAAACTTGTCTCTCCTTCTACACGGTGTCTTAATGCACACAGGAGAAATATAGTAATGCATGTAGATAACTTAATACATTTTCTAAAGGAACTAGTATAGGCACAATTGATTCGTAGATCTATGATAGAATAGAACAAATAGATCATTTTATTGTTTTGCGGAATATTAATTTAGTAAAGGTAAAAATATATTAATGTATATTAAATTTTTCTAGTTCCTAAATTATTTGAAAACACTAACTGAAAGTTTTTTTATGTTGCGTGAGAAGAAAAAAGATAAATGGTTTTGGCTTATTTAAACTAAAACTGCAACTTTGGTCATTTTCGTTTATCGGAAACTTGTGGTCTTAGTTAAGATAATATTTTGTGTACATGATAGGTGTAGGTTGTGTAATTTTAGCTGATATTGTCATTTTGTAAATTATATAAATAAAAGTTATTGTCGAACAATCATTTTAACTTTTACTCTTGACCAGGGGCGTTTCAAAAAAAATTAGGCGTTGGTCACCTTATCCTATCTAACGTCTAGAAGAAATATTTTGAAAAAAAGTAATATTGCTTTAAGAAACGTGTTAACTAAATTATACAACAAATCTCAACATTTTCATTAGACATCTTTTGCTCTAAACAGACCTCTTGTCGCTTGTCACCAAAATCGACTACGGTTTCCGAATAAAAAGAAAACAATCACACAGAATAATTGTGGCTGCATATTTCAGTAATAAATTACTGTGAATATTTATTACTCATGTCTTTACAAGTTCTTGATCCTTTCTATTCTTAACCAGGGAAAAGTTTAAGAAGTTTATCCAGGTATAAATAGAATGTAACTATTAAATAAGCGGAATGGAACACAATAATTGACATAAACCCAAGGAGTGTAAACTATTCACTAATTGACACAACGTCAATAAGCCAATTCCGTGGAACCCCGGGTATAGTCCCCCACCTTTAGCACAATACACAACATGCGCTAAAACTTGTGTGTTGTAGAATCGTGCTGAAGTTGGTTTACTAATTTTTTAAATGCAATCTACAACAGTACTCTTAAATCTAATTCAGTTTTCAATTAATCTTACTTGCATTTGTATTGTACGTATTCTTTACCAAATAAAACATTGACAAAATTTATTGTTTAAATAAAGAACTTCGAGTAAAGAGGTTCTTTACGACTTCTACTTCACATTTTGGGTTCATTAAATTGGATTACATATCAGTGTTATACATACTTTAGTTTACACATCAAGTAATCCATAAAAATGCTCTTAGATGTGTTGGAATAATTAGGCTATGTGTGTGTTAATAGGTTAACATGTGAAATTTCATAAAATTATCTTAGTTTGTTTACAGATTTATTTATTCTGCTTTTTTCTCGGTGCCATTCATACATAAGTCCAATGTAAAATTCTTTGCAAACGCCCCAACCAAATCCTATGACATGCATCATCATTTAACTCAGTGTTCCCCATATAGAAATGAAACTTAACGCAACAATTTCAAGTCTATAGCCTACATCAATTCGTTTTCGAGATATCGTGCGAAACAGGAACAAATCGACATTGGAAATTTTACAGGCCCCACGAGTTAAATAGGCTTCACTAACGTGCGAGCCAAAAGATTACAATTCAAAGTTTTATTTTTATCTTTTATTAAAAACTTAATCAAATTTAAATATTGATTAGAATTAAAAAGTTTTATTTCAAAAATTGTATTTAAAAACTGCAATCAATTTAATAATTAATTGGAATTTCAATCACTTTTTAAAGTTATTCTAATTTACTTAGACAGAAACTACACGTTTTTATTTCTCACTGTAACTATTAATTTAATAAGACTTAAGTTTTCAACTCCATTTAATATTTACAACTGTGATTAAATAATATTGTTACTGTACATTCAAAATCTGTTGTTATTAAAAGCACAAGTGTAAATTAAGAACACTGTCTGAAAATCAAAAGATGACGAAAAATAATTATAATGTTTATGTTGTTTACAATAGGAAATAATGATTAAAATTAAAAAACTGATGACACTTTTAAATCTTGTTTGATGTTTTAGTAATCGTTCGTCGGAGGCCGTTTTTACCCTTTTGTAAATTTTATAATAATATTAAGTACAACAGTTACTTGGTCCAGTACTAAATTGCAGATAACAGAGACAAAGATACCGTCATAACTTTCATTACAGATTGCGTTAATGTCTTACTTGTTTACAGTATACTTTATTTACATAGACAAATTGGCAAAATATACTATTGGAATGGACATATTGTAGGAAGAATGAAGGATTGCTACGAGCCCGGAAGTAGACTCTTTTTTGACCGATAGCTAGGTTTCTGAGTCTTGCAGCCTAACTAATATTATAAATGTGCAAAAATATTTTGTTTATTTCTTTTCCACGTTTAAAATTTATTCTACTAATTGTATTGAAATTTTACAGGGGGCGTTCTTAAAAGTCCCTATTGAAAGAGTCCGGTATATTTAATTAAATGTTAAGATGTTAATATAGTCCTATCTGGACTAATTACAATCTTATGATTTAATTCTTCTAACCACTATTTTCAATCTGTTTAAATTTATAGTATTGAAAAGCACACAGTGTTCTTCATTAGTTAACTTCTACTTCTTTTTTCTACCTTGTCTGCAACCGCTGTTTAGCACAGAGAAAGAAAAATATCCATATAAGAAAATTAAAACTGTTAATTAAAATAATACTTTTTAACTGTAAAAGTAATGCTTTTGTCATGTAATGCAGATATAAAAGACAAAGTCACTTTACTTTCACTATAAGCCTCTGTTATTATTAAACCCATCTTAGTGGTCTTGTCGTAAGTACCTTCTCACTGTCCTGTGTGTTGTGTGTGTGTGTGTGTGTGTGTGTGTGTGTGTCGGCGTGCGGGCTTGGGGCTTGTGTGTGTGTTTCAAAGTTCAAAATTGCTTTTAGTAAAAAATCTACATATACCAATACATACATAAAATTTATGTTAAAATTTATTCTCAATCTAACAGTGGTTGTCTTCATTAAAATCGGATAACAAACAACTGTTAATGTTTTTTGTTTATGATGCCCCATTCAGTTTTAGGTAAACGTGTTTGGAAGGAACTAATTGATTTTGAGACATCATACGCTTTTGCAGCTTGGATCACCTTCTTGTTTTGTTAAAAAAAAAAAATTTAATAAATTTTTTTATAATTTCGAAAAAAAGATTTTGAACTGATTTTTTTGGCTGTTTTTTTTGTTTATTTCCATAGCCATAGCATTCACGAGAACAGTCTTATAGTTGGGTCAGGGGGGGGTCGGCGTTCCAGATCGTGGCGAATGCGGCAGTTCGTGATGAGGAATGATCTGGAAGATCCAGCAGCGATGTACCCCTCCAGATGGCGGTATATATTTTCGCTGTCCGCTGAACCGGCCAGGTCGTTAGTGCCGGCGTATCAAGCACCTCGCAGCAGGGCCGAGGGCTCAGATTGCCGGTTAGAGCTGGGTCTCACTATATCCAGAAAACCGGCCGTCCGGGTACACCAGACGTTCAGCTCCACTCCGCAAGGTTGCAGGCCGAGCTGTTTCCCCTCACGAGTCCAGCGATGGTGGCTGAGCGTGGCTATCCCCTCGAAACAGTTTATGGACTTTGACACTCGTAACGTTTGCGTTTTGTAGGGGTTTTTGGAGGCTTGCCATGATTTTTTCTGAGGTTTTTTTGAAAGTTTAATTGGATAATTTTTGCTTTTTTATCATTTTAGAAAAAGTTTCAATTTTTTGTTGAGTTTCAATTTTTGGTTATGGGGCAAATAAATTTATTTTGAAACCGGTACCGGGTATTTGGGGCTTCCTCTTCTTCACTTCTGTAGTTCTCTTTGAGATCAGGCGCACCTCGCAAGTTTTTCAGCTGGCTGCTTCAGGACTCTGGTTCTCAGTCCTCCAAGACCTCTATTGTTAATCCTCCAATCTGTCGAGAAGGTCAGCCCGCTCACAACTTTTTAAAATAGCTTAAATAAACAGCTTAACTGGAAACAACGCACTGTTAGAATTTTTAGAATAAAGTTTTTAAAACATTTTAATATTCATATAGCTCACAGTTGAAGGAAAAAAAATTTTGAAAGCCCAAATATAAAGAAACGTTTTTGAAAGCTGTAAAAAAACAAGAAAGGCTTGTCTAAAAAAAGAAGGATTTTGTGTAAATATTGATGAAAGAACTGCAGTAGATAGGCGACTCCAATCAAGAAACAATGCATTCTCTTACATCTCCAATAGAAAAACGCAAATTATATGATTTTAGTTAAATTGGAATTATGTGACATAACACAAACACCAATTCTTGCATTTGTGGTTTTAACTGCTGACACAATGAAGGGCTCTGACGTTAGGTCCTGATGTACTTCATCCATCAGAAAACCCGAAGTTAAACTACCACATTAGCAGTTTGCTTAAAAGAAAGTGTTTTGGATACAACACAGGCAAAAGATATTTTCTCCATTTAGTTCATTAATGACGTGTCCACCGATAGATCTGTTGAACCGATACTATTTATAAACTCTTTTTCCCAAAGTCCTAAGCAGCTTTTGTTTGCTTTGTAAATGTAAGTCAAGCAGTTTTGGAGTGGTGGCTTGTGGGATGGATACCAAACACTAGGCCTCATGTATTGAAAGAAGATATATATGAAATCTATAATATGTAATATAATTATAAACCTTTTAACACTTTTTTAAACTTTTATTTTATATACTATGTAAACATTTCCAATTCCTGGGAATTTTATCTTCAGATACTAAGGTTGTTAATTATGAAAAATAAATATCATTAAAACCAAATTGTCATGTGTTTTTTCACTATCCTGTTGGTGGCTAAATTTGTTTGTAATTTAATTTTATGTGTGATCAATGTAACTATTGTTTAAAAGTCTTATCGAATACATAGATTTTTTGTTAGAAATCTTTGTCATTTTTAATAATGTATTATTATTCCATGGCTTTATCTGCAAGGGCCTAGTATCGTCATTACTTTTACTCCAACATTAACACAATATTGATCTCTAAGGCCGGCCACACACTGTAACGGGCAATACATGACAGGTAAACCTGTACAGGTACACCTGAGAAAGGCAAAAACCGGAGCGTCGTGTGCCAGTCGCTGCAGGCGAAAGTGCACAGGCGAAGCTCGACCCTGCGCAGGTCACCTGACAGGAACGGAGATTTGGTATCCTTGTACCTGCGCAGCTCGTCAGTTATACCCTAGACCTGAGCGTCGTGTTTGAGTTACGTCCGGTCGCTCCTGCGCAGTAGTTTTTGTTCTAGTTCACAGGCTTCTTACTACTGTGAAGAGAGTGTCTTTTGTCTTGTGGTGTTTTGATAGTTAGCGGACTATCGTTGTGGCTAACTGGTGCTAGTGATGTGGACGGTAGTCGTAAACGCAACCAAGTAATTGAAGAGTTTTATCGATATTGTATAAACTCGAGCCTTGCCTGTGGCGGGTAAAAAGTAAAGAGTATCCACGAATCGCGAAAAGAGAGATGCAGCTTTATGCGAACACTTGTGCTCAAGTTGAAAGAACTGGAACCCGATGCAACAAAGAAAATCTGTGATTAGAAAGATTAATAGTTTAACGAAGCAATGTGCGTTAAAAGGAGAAAAAAAATAAACGGGACATGTCAATGAAGTCTGGTGCATCAGCCGACAATGTGTACGTATCTTTAAAATTGTTGCGTACTTAAAATTTGTTTCGATTTTTCTTGGTGATCAAGACATTCCCAGTGCATCTATGTCGAATTTAGTTTAGAGGAAGAAGATGGGGAGCGAGATTTGAGGAAAAGTAGTAAGTACCAGACAGATCAATTAATCCCTAGGTTAAACCAATTTATTTGAACTACACCTTTAATTTACAAGTTAAATGTTTAAAAATATAGATGTTTGATTAAATGTTGAATGGTTAGAATAAAAACAAAACAAGTTTTTATTGACAAAATTGATATGTATTAATGTATTGTTTGTGCATGGAATTGGTGAATGTCATTGACTCAACTAAGCTAAAAATATATATTCACTTCACTAATGATTCACTTAAGTCTTTTAACTTGAATTTTTGTTTCTGAAGAACACGTTGGGTCTTGCCATGAAAGTTTGCCTTCATTGACGAAGTAGGTAGCAAACTCCTCTCTGAGATTTTTGGCGGGCCACCATTTACATTCCCTAAAGCTCGCTCGTTGTGTTGTAATGCAATCATTATTCGATTCATTGGTACATCTAACCCAGCATTAGTAAGTAGCGTCATCCTCATTCTCTTGATACGTAGCTGTTTGGGTTAGAGCGTAAGATGGTAGGGATGGTGGTTTGCATCAAGAAATTATGCAATGCACATGTTTGCCATTACAACTACATTTACTATGTTCTCTGGCTCCAAATTGATTTGAGTATGGAATATGCGAAATGCTTGGTGGAGCTTAGTATTCCAAACCCATTCTCGACAATGTGTGCCTTGTTGCCCTTGAAACTGCGGTAGTTTGTAGATTTCTTTTACAGCTGAATCTAGTTGTGCTTGTCTGAAAGGTTTTCATCATGTTGAATTGACAGGGGAAATGCGTCATCTGCCACAAACACGTAAGGCACCTCTTTGAAAAATGTTCTTAATAAACATTGCATTGGTTTTGGGAATCTTAAGTTCATCACCTCTGTAGACTTTTTTCATGAAAACTTAGTATTTTGAAGAACACCTCCGTCAAGAAATCACGCCCATTGGTCCCCAAAAATCCCACTACAAAGGAACCGATTTTTAGCATCCACTAATTGCAAAAAGTTACCATGCTGTGTCTGTTCAGCAATCACTTTCCATTTCTCAGTGGTGTTAGGAAAAACTGGAACAAAATTAAATTTTCATAACAACTGTTCTCAAACGTGAGTTAAACAATGTTTTAAATTATGGGTTTTCAAAATCAAGGATAAACCATTTAAATCGGGACAATTTCCAAACCAATGTCAAAAAAGTACTTTGTTGTGTAAAAATTGGATGGGTACACCTTTTAGTACATAAAATTATTTTTTTTCAGGAGGACGTTGAGTGAAGCAGCTACAACACTCGAGCAGAGAACCAATCCAATCAATAGCGAGGTCCCCCTTTCGCCTGTGGGTCCTCAAGACCCCAACTCAGATACACGTGCGGTAAAGCCTTACCTCCTTATTTCCCGACCTAATTTGGCCAAAAAAAAAGAAAGTTGAAGACTTGACAACTGGTGTTCTAAGTCCTCAGTCAGAGACCACATTCGTTTCAGAAAACATCACGCCAAGATGACAGATATGATATAATGGGCAAAATCCATTGCAAATCGCATTGCAATGCGAAAATTAGGGCATTAGGAGAAACGCCAAGGCATCTGATCGTAGAAAAAGAGGAATCAACGACCTCCTTTTTGAGGCATGAAATGTAGCACGTTTTTGACGTACCTAATACTGGCTCGTACAACTACCAATCTTTGACCAACACCTCTGGGTTCAAGTAGTAGCACCAACGAGTCCTGTAGCAGCTGTATCTTATGGCCAATATCCACAACAAACTTCAACAGCTGAAATTTGTTAGCAATGACGGTTATTCCCACCTCATCAATCAAATGGCAGATTAACTTTGTCTAATTTATGACAAAAATCAATAAGTCTGTTTTGTTTCTTATATTTATATTCAATGTCACTAAATAAACAGTTTTTGAGTTTTAAAATACCCATAACAGTTCTTTTTTTATCGTTCTAGCCCACTAATCAATATATCATGTCTCTGTACTCAGTTAAACATTTCCTTTAAAAACTGTAACGTTGCTATGAAATAAAGTAGAAATGTTTTTTTAAATAGCATGTGATATATTTACGAATTTTAGACCTACCTTGACATTTAGAAGCATCAATAGAATATTCTGTGCAATTATGGCTTGACGAACCTGGTATAAAATAGGACGGTTTTTTCAGCCCAAAAACTTTATAGATGGCTTCACACGTCTCTGGAATATATTTTGCCTAGGAGCTTGTCGGTGATACTCAATGTAGAATACTTATTTAGAGACACTCCGTACGATCGGCCCGCCGTTGCATAGGAACCTCAAAGTCGACAGTTTAATCGCTCATGGGGGGAGAATGAAAATCGGCCCCATTTCCTCATAAACCGTGTCTTTCTTTTCAATTAATGGAGTCAAACGAGTAACTAACAGCTGTTTCATAGGCGTCTTCATCCATCCGCAGAATAATAGAAGCGGAAGTCTGGAAAGGCTTCACCACCGGGGCACCGTCTTTCAAATAATCTTGTATGAGTGTATTCATTTCTTTTAGTAAGCCACTTTTTTACTCCACATTTATACATTTAAAACTTCTTCTTCTTCTTACTGTTTTAAAACCCACACACAATCCGACTAAAGCTATCATTATCAATCTTCATCTATGTTTGGCCTCGCCATCTCACAACTGAGCCTAAACGTACGGTATACCGTTACGTGTGTGGACTCTAGTTATGCACGAGGGTATACATGACAGGTAAACCCTGCGGCAGGTTTACCTGTCATGTATACCGTTACGGTGTGTGGCCGGCCTAATGATGTATGTAAAATTTTAATTCTATTCATGTAATCATGGTAATATCCAATAGGATTGATAGGAACCAGCCCAAAAACTAAACTATTTGGGTACTTTAGTTTATTTTGTATTAGGTACTAAGGTAGCTGGGAAAATGCATATAAAATAGATGAAAATTTGTTATATAAGCTAACTGGATCATTATCCTAATCCAAACAGCGAATATCAGTGTATCACAAACTTAATTAGCTGGTTTTTAATGTGGTCTTTCTAAACTTGTTTTGAATTTTTTTTAACCCGATATAAAAAATACTGGATATAAAACTTATTATTCCTTTAAATTTCACTATTTATAATAGACAGTTGAATAAGATTAACATAAATTAGAATATGTTCAATCTTATGGTGGCAAATCATGCCGTTAATCTTTTTATCCCTTTAAAGATTCTTCTACTTTATCACTGAAGACCACTATAATACAACTAATTTGGCTGTTGCAAAATATCATGGTTTCTGAGTAAACCCGTAATAAATTGTAAATTTTTATAATGAAAAGAAGATTCCCGAATAGTTAATGAAAAAAAGTGTAGTTAAGGTTGTATTACATGTGATTAACATATTCAATACTAATGTTTTGTCTGTACATGGCGTGTTTCGTTGTTTTCATT
>NW_025784604.1:0-27935 GCF_021130785.1 Homalodisca vitripennis
TATTCCGAATCGTCTGGATTCGCCATTTCACACGAAATAATGGTAAAAAACACTAAATAAATACTGGAAACTGCTGTATATAATATGAATTAATTTACTTTAATAAAAAGAATAGGGAACACAACAGAAAATTTAGCGATACACCGAAATACATATGCGCCGTACCGGGACGCTTCCCACTAACCTGGCTAGATGCCTTGACGGGAGCTGCCCGTCAATGACTTTGTGAAAGGGCGCGGGGCCACGCCCGCTAGACAGTTCGTGTTGGCCAATTAGAAGCAACTGCCACTACCCATTGTAACAGAATTCGAGGCGGTGGCGAACCCGTCTGTATGTCCCAGCATGACTACTAGAACCATCTAGCAGGCGAAATATTCAATTACTAACATAGCAAGAAAGAAAATTAAAAGAATGCAAAAAACGCGGATCCACGGCAATAACGTTTTGAGCTTAGTAGTGGCCCTCCGCGGATCCCCCGCGTCAATGACGCTGGAAAAGGTTAAACCACTTAGGAGTGTTTTGAAGGCATATGCGGTTAATTGTTGGTAACCAATTTTTAATGAGCAATACTAAAGTAAATGTTTGTTTAAGTTACCAAAGCTCTACAGAGTTTTCAAGATTTGAAATTTCAGGGCACACTCATAAGTTGTAGCAATAAAATTGTCATTATGATTTACAATTGGATTATTTTTGTATTTTAAAACGTAATATGAAAATAACGTGTTTACTTAGCATAGCTTACACAAGCTGAGTATGTTGCAATGTGTAAATTTTAAGATAGCACTTTGACTTCAGACCAAAACTCTACATTAACATTTTTTTGGATTTTTGTACCTTAAAAAGGATATTAAAGTTTAAATTAAACCTAAAACTTAATACTATATAAAGGATGTAAAAGTTAAGAACTCACTTTGATAGCTCATGAGGAGCAGCATCCTTAATTGCATCTGGCAGCAAGGACTTTGTCGAAGATTCTGGAGGAGTTTGCTGGATACATAAACGGATCACCATCATAACCAGAGGCTGACAGGCTGCTCTTCCACAGAGGATAGAGTATCCCCTAGTCTGAAAAATAAAAAGGGAACTATAATAAAACACTCAACTAATTCATAACTATGTCTCAGAAAACATTTCCAGTTTTTCTGAAGGTTTGCTACGCTGTAAAGACATTAGGTTCGTATGCCTAAAACTGAAGGAAAACCTCGCAATTATAATAGGTAGAAGTAAAGGTAATGGTTTGAAGGAAAAGGTAGAAGTAAAAAGGTTATTTGCTTTTTTCCATTTAATGTATAAGATGATTAGCCTTATACTTGCAAGGATATCCTTCAGGAAAAAAGTAAAATGGATTAACCGTAAACAGTCACGACAGTTTAAATAAAAATTTAAAAACAGTTTGGACAGAACAGATATATAAACAGTTCTCATTTTCCTTTAGTTAGTCCATTAAACAAATTTGTTTATTAATAAACTCAAGTTTCTTCTTATTTCATTGTCCCTTGTTGGCAAAAGGTGGGTCGAAATTATCTTCATCATCGGTCCTGATCATTACATTTTCATCATCATCCTACCTTACTTGGCGGTTCCCAGTCATGGATCACCCTAAAAAAAGGGTTTTTGCAACATTTATGGAGGAGTTACAATACAGGTAACTACTTACTTTTGGCACTCTTTTTGTAGTTTTACACAACGCAGACATACGGTAAAATAGGCAAAAACGACGTTTCAGTTGTCCGAAACATCGTTCGACTTGTTACTCTCTCGAGTCTTTAAAAAAGTTTGTTAAATTTTCAATTTCAGCACCAGGGGAGTTGTGAGGATATGCAAAAGGAGTCATGAGACAAGGTTCTATTCCAATACCGCACTATCTGCAAGTAAATTACATCATTTCCTTTGTTTGCCAGTACTTTCACTTAGCTTAACATGAGAGTTTTTCCTCAAATCCTTGAATACGCTGTGTACTACTGATTCCAGGGCCAACTCCACTTTCAAACACTCGCTTCCCTTCCAGCTGCCAGTGAACTTTTTACTAGGCGTCACAGGTAGCTGTGTTACATTCCAGAAGTAGGGTTTTTTTTTTCCCTTACCGGTTAATGTACTCATCTCCGTGGAGATAAGGTTTTTGTATACCTAAGTGAGTACAATCATACCACCACCAATTGGCCGTTGGGACAAGCGCAAAATTTTCTCATGCCACAGCTGTTTTGCCTCCCTTATTTCATTTGTTGGTGTAGTAGGTAAACTTTATCCCACTGGTTCGCTTTGTGCAAACTATACTGTCAACAACTTCACTCAACCTCGACCAAGAAACTGGTTTGCCTAATCAATTACACCAACCAAGTTTTTTTTTTTTTCCCTGTCCGATGGCTACTATCCATTGATATTTTGTACTGTAAACGAGATGCAAAGATGAGAGATTATCCAAAAACTTAACAAGAACAAAAAACCTTTAAACAGTCCCTCTGAAGCTTGATACATAGAAGACTATTGTAGCTTAGGGAAAGTCAGGCTACTCAATAGTTGATGTAGTATCATACTGTTTTTAATACAGAGTTAACAAGAATTTATGTTCTTAAATTCAATGGTGGTGAGAAAATAAAAAGACTAAATATATAAGACATTTTTTTTAAATTTTAACTTACTTTTTTATATAGTAATAAGAGACACAGGAAGTAAAATGTGTATTCTAGTGATGTAACAAAACTTTGTAATACTTAAGAGTATTTCTGCATTGCTACTGCAAAAAATTAAGTATGAATATTTGTTACATGATTTGATTATTACATAAAAGTTGTAGTTTTACTATTTTAATAAACCTTTCCATTGAAAACGGAATATTTCCTGGAAAAATTCTTACTTGACATATATAAATCACAATTTGGTGTTTTCTTACTTTCAACTACTCAAAATTGTTGAGAAGATTTTTCTTTCTTGAACTCAGTCAAATCAGTTCCTTTTTAAAACAATGTAATATATTTGGTTGATAGTGTAAATTTGCTTACACAAAAATGTGATAAAAATATTTGGAATCATTAAGGGGGGCCAATCTTACCCATAAAAATGATTTTTTTTTCAAAAAATTTTTTTTTTTTCTGTTTTTTTATTTCTTAAAACATTCTGGAAAAGACATGTTTTGACATTTTAAAATAAGTTTTTATTGGACTAAATTCATGGTTTTTTATGTATGGGTTTTGTACATTGCATACCACTGCCCTGACTTCCCCATTTTTTCGCCTGCATGCAGAAACCTTCATTAATGCTACACCCAAATACAACTATCCCAAACAAAACTTATTATTATTATACAAATTATTATATAATTACTTAATGATAATTATACAGCAATAATAACCACTAGTGGTTGTTTTTCTCAGAGTCTTTTGATTTGTTAGGTTGGCAATACCAGCCAGAAAACAATCTGATTTTTTGTACTGGCAAGCAGAAAGCCAGCTGTATTTGTGTTTTGTTTTACTTCTTCTAGGCCTTTGTTTTTGTTGTGGTCAGTAAACACAGATGTGTTAATTTTTGAAGTGTTGACTTTTATTTTCAGTAGGATAAAGCACAAGACTATAAATAGTGAATTGATATTATGTTTTTTATATGTTAGTGGAAGTCGTTTCTTGAAGGACGGTGCTGTCCTTCTTTGATTTGTTTTTGAAGGTAGGGACCAGATTTTGTTTTGAAGTAATGTTTGGTGGTGAGCCTTATGAATTTTTGTAATTGTTAGTGAAAATTGGGCACCTCGATAAAAACATTCTACTATTCACGAAAAAGTGGCTAGTACTAAGAGTAAACAAAAAACTAAAAAGCTCTGCTCTTAGGCAGCCAGTAGACAAGATGGGGGCATATAGTGGAAACAATTTTCTTATTAGTCTAACCAACAATCCTGTGATGGATTCTAACCCTGGTCCCAGGTATCTTCTAAAACATCTGAGAATTAAGGAGGTGATTTTAATTAGGTCTACAAAATCAATTAGGCCTACCTACTATTAGAGTAAATGATTAGTAAACACGCTTTTTACTATGTAGGCGTAACTCGGAAGTTAGCTGCGAGGATAACACAATGCCATTTCACGGCCAGTAAACGCATAACACAACTCCCGGAGTAACGTCAGTGGTTGACATTTAGGTGTTTGAAGCCTCCTTGTTACTAGCCTAGCTTGCCCTCTATGCTTTCCAACAAAATTTAGTTTTTGAAGACATCAGACCAACGTGGCGTTTGCAATAAAAACTTACCGATTTCATGTAGTACTTGGCGTAAGAATTAAAAGCTTCCTTCTTTTAACTTTCTGATACAATTGATGAATATCTAAACAAATTCTTTGATTGTAAACCGTCAGAGTTGTGGAAAAGTTTTTACAGACATTAGGAAAAGGTTATGCTGCCTTGTAGGAGCCAGTTTTTGTATGAACTTAATGAACATTGCCTATTTTGAGTAGCCAAAAACATTTACACAAAGCATGCTTCAGTCTGTAGCAAATACTGCCATTGATGTCATGTCACAATGTAATCTTGAAATGGCTCGATAAAAAAAGAGTGCGGGTGAAGTATACAAAGAAAATGGATTTTGTACTGTAAACTGACGATTCTGTCATTGATCTTCGGTGTACATGCTACGATGGGATCGTGGCACAAGAGAGGCCATAACATCCAATTATAATGGCATTGGATGTGTGATAGAGCTAACAAAACTGGCCTTAAGCTCGTAGGAACTATTGCGTACTAGTCAAAGTATTGTCAGGGTGTTGTGAAAATTACTAAGACCAGAGTTAGGTTGAAGATTCTCCAAGAATATAAATATTTGGTTATAAGTGGACATAAAAGACTTGGATGCTAACAAAAACTACACCATGATGGGTCACTATCCCCAGCAATGGAAACAGTTCAAAGCTGCGGAAATCCTTTGGCAGAGTATACTTTGACCTATAAACTTTCAGTCTATGTCACTATTTTGTCGGAGACAGGTGGTCTTCTTTCTGTATTTGGGTTCACCACTCCAGAGCCTTCATATTTATCGGAAATCGAGTTAGTCCTAACAAAAGAAGAATGTTGTTTAACCCCACGTTTGCCCAGAACGCCTTGGCGACTGGGCTTCGCTAAATTATTAAGACATTTGTCGTGCTAAAGGGTAATAACCCTTGGTGGCAAAGGCCTACGGAATGCTACAAGGAAACAAACAATTATAAAACTGACAAAATATTACAAGGAGATAGCATCTCTTAGGAATACAGATGACACTTTTCTAAAAATGAAAAAGGTGAACATTACTTGCCACTTTAACATCATTGTAACATCCACAGATGAAGCGGCCTCCTACGCCACTCCAAAATGTCCTGATGGGAGAAAAAGAGCTGGTGTTTTTACAAAAAGGGCGCCCCAAGCTACAAAACGTTACACCTGGTCCGCAATAAATGGACAACTTGGGTAACTTGCCAATCACGCCACAGGGTTCTCAGACACATCTTTCCTGTTTTACCAAAGGTGTAGTGGCAAAAGGATTTGTTCGGAAAGGATGTGTTAAAAGGGAAGGACCCAAAATGCAAATGAGAGTTTTAGCATGGTACCATATGGAAAAAATGTGTCCTTAAATACAAAGAAACTTTCGAAAAAAGACTCTTAGAGGGCGTCAGTAACGCTGAGGCTGTTTCACATTTTAATTTTGACGGAAACTCTGGTTATTTTCATTGACAGTGAGTGCCTGCTGGAGGTCTCTCCTGGAAGGTTTCGAGTGGTAGAATAATAAATATCAGAAGACAAAAAGAAGAGTTACTAGCACTCCGTGCGCAAGAACAATCTGCATTACAAGAGATATCGACAGGGAATTTGAAAGCTGAAGGAAGCAGAGACTAGAAGAACAAGAAGGAAGAAGAAAGAAGGGGCCTAGCTTTATGGAGCATGAGGAACTTCTAGGAACTTATATCTCCTTATAAGTTAAGTGTTTAAACTAAATAAAATGTAAGAATTGTGTCACAAGCTTTTGTTTTTTTGGACTTTTCCGAAAGTTTTAAATTTCTGTCGTGTTTGCGTCGCAGGAAACAACTATAGAACTTTTTTATTTGGGTTTAATATATCCAAACTTTGTTTGAAATTTTTTATGTACTCTCCTAGATGACTTTTATCTACACACTGAGTAGCAATTGGAAAATTACATAAAATACTACAAATAACACACCACATAAAAAAAATCCTTTTTGAAATTTTTTTTTTTTAAAACCTGACATTTTGAGGAAAAAAAATTTTTTATGGTAATAAATAACTGAATTTATTAAAAAAACCCCATGCTACAGTGTGTAGGTCATTTGCCTTTTACCCTACAATTAAAAAATAAGAAATACTTAATTATCTATAATACTAATGAAAACTAGAGTGTTTCCGCGTGAAAACCAAAAAAAAAACTGCTCTCTCCACCCCCCTAAGGGCAATAGAATAGAATAGAATAGAATAAAGAAATAGAATAGAATAATTTATTGGCCACAAAGATATTTCACACACAACATTACATAGGCAAGGGTCAGTTATAGATTTTATAATTGTAACTTCACTAGTTAAAGAAGTCATTGTCCAGTCCATATGACTCAATAAAATACTCACTTATTGAATAAAATGCATTAATTTAAACAAGAAATTATTATAATTTTTGATTTAAAAAGTAACAGTCTTGTTTAATTTTTTTCATTTTTCATAAGGCCAATTTATTCTTGAATTTAGATGCAATGTGCCCCAAGAGGGTTTTTTTCACTTTTGCTAAGTCCTATGTGGGATTGGTAAATTTATTAAAATGGGCTATATTCTTGTATTTGTACGAACGTGGATTTCATTTTCTGAGCATAATTATGTCTTCATTTTTTACTAAGATACAAAACAAGCATTGCATTATATACCAGACAAGGTAGAGTGGAGGAAATCCTGAGCTGTACAAAAATATCCCACCTACAGTGATCAAGCCTACCAAGCTCCAGCAATTGATACGGATAAGCCTTTGTTCTGTAGTTATAAAATACACTCCTTTCGGCATGGGAGGCCTCCACCACCATATCAACAAAGACCATATGGTAATATGCTGATTGGAAAAATACACCTAAATACCAATAGGCAGCTGTTGCGGATGCCCGTTCTGGTCCAAATTTTGTCAACCACATAAGCGTTTTATAAGGCATAAATGCTTCTGCTAAGTTTAAGTTTTGAGACAAATTTATGTGTTGAATGCCAACATAATGTTGGATCAAGGGTTTAAGCCCATAAAAAGTTGGATCTTTTTCTGTGTGTTGTTCTGGTTTTTCTTTAAGGCCAAAAAAGGTGGGGGGAGAAAGAAAGTTTTTTTCAATTGGAAATTTTTTTTACAAAACATAACCAGGTGTATAATAAAAATAGTCAAATTAAAAAAAAAAAAAATTAATATAATTAAATAAACTTTTGGTTTTGGGGTAAATGGCCCCCTTAAATAACTACCTACACATTCTTGTAGATAATAAATACAAACATATTCGGGTTATTTAATAGTGAACCAGGAAAACTCGATACTGGATTAAAATTGCACCTTTAAATTTAACATTTTTTAATAAATCTGCAAAGATGAGGCCATTTAACATATTGTCCCAAAGAAGAGAATATTTATGTTTTATAGAATTGTTATCTATTTGGAAGATTGCAGTAGCAACAAAAACTTATTATTTTTCTCAATAAATTGATCAATAAGATTTGAATTTCACTGTTTGGGCTTAGTTTCCAATTCCACAATGTATACACACTTAATACAATTACAAATTAATAATTATCATTTACATCCAACCACAATTAATATCTGGAATAGCAACAAAGATGTCTATTTTGTGGTGTGCCAATTCTACGGGTGTTTATATAGTTTTTTGGGAACGCAGAGGTGGAAAACGTTTGGGGATGCTTTAAATGCAGGGATATATTACGAATATTGAGCATTGAAACAGTAAGCGAAAAACAAAATGACACAAAAGAATACAGAGTAAGGAACAAATTCAAAAGAAACGTGGAAAAGGAATAATCTAAAAGAGCTAGGTACCTCAAGAAAATGACTAAAAATGACAAAAAAGTCTGTAGTCTAGTCGATATAGATTTAGCAAGTCGAAGTACAATAATAATAAACAGCACGTCGCATGTTAGAAGAAGCCAAAAGAAAAAAACGATATATCGAAGCAGAAAAAGACATAGCAGAGAACAGAATAAGACGAGCGCGAAAAACGAAAATAGATGATCTAAAAGAAATGGATCATAAACTTTGACCAAAAGATAACGGACCAAAGTAAAAATACAAAAAACCCATAGAAAAAAAGAACAAAAAAAATGCGGAAATCATCAAAGGGGAAATCAGGAATAACTAACGAATAGAGACAGGAGAAATAAAGATAGAAAGAAAGATGAAATAAGCTTCAAACAACAGGTAGTAGTTACAAAAAGAAGAAAAAGGTAAACTGGTGAACTTACAACAAAAAAGACAATCTAAGAAACACCAGTGAGTTCATGAAGCATTGAGTAAAATAAGAACGTGTTAATAAATTAAAACAAAATTAAAAAGAATAAAGACATAAAAGAATATTAAGGCAATCGAAGGAAAATTGGAGACACAGAGAAAGAAAGATGAACGAGATAGCCAAAAAGCAAAAAAAGAAAAGGACAATAGAAGAAAAGCAAAAATACGTAAAAAAAAGAGGACACTAGAGCAGGGAAGACAATATAAGTAAGCCACTTGAAAAAAGGTTGTATGTAAAATAAAAAGAAAAAAAAATAAGAAGAAAAAGAAAAACAAAATGGAATCTCAAATAAAAATGTAAAGCAAGGCGTAAATGGGATTGCCAAACAAATCAAAAACTAATAAGAATCAGGCAGACATTAATGAATTAAATTATAAAAATAGCAAAAGAGATTTTAGTAAAAAGCGGGGAATAAGAAGGTAGGACGTGAAAGAGTCGGCGTGGGGAACCCCGGTAGGTAATTTTGGCATAATCAATAAAGGGGAAGATAATAAAAGTTATCAGCGAGTATAAGAGAAAAAAATAATCATACCTATGTACAGTGAGGAATGTGCCACGTGAAAATAAATTAGTCAAAAATAATAATATAGAAAAGCGGAATATTAAAATAGAAAAAAAAAAAGAAGGGGCGAGGTTGGTGGGCGCGTGGTTCTTTTCAGGCGGAGGGGGCGTGGAGAGGTGGGTAGGTCATAGCAGTCGGTGAAGGCATAAAGCCAGGGAGGGCGGAGTGAGGTACGGTGAGGTGAAGGGTCTACAGGAGAAAGGTGTGTGTCAGCGGTCGTGGGTTTTCATGTATAATCAGTAGATGTTCCTATTTGTATTTAAGGTGGGGCTGGAAAGACGGGGAGTAAACAAGTTTTGTTTTTGATTTTAATGTATCACACACACACATATTGGGGGCTCTGTAACACAAACAGCCCCCCCCCCCCCGGTTGATGGTGTTTGGCTTTTTATTGGTTCTTGGGGCTGTGAGGCTGTTGGGGGGTAGGGTTTTGGTATGTGTCTAACAACGCCGAGGTACACACAGACAGCACACACCCGGCGCGGGTTAGCGAAGGCAGCCGCAAGGCCAAAGTGGAATCTTTTTCTTGTCTGGTTTATTTATTTGTTTCGTATTATCATCTGTGTATTTTACTTACCCCTATTTTCTTTTGTATTTTTTCCGTTTCTTATATACATTTCGTCTGTTTTCAAAACACAATTAGATCGAAAAAAAATAACGGCTACACCACAAGTTACATCACATACTAAGTGTGTATAAAAAATCAGTTACCACCTTGTACAAACTGACTGACAGAGCTGAACCTTAATTTTAACATTATAAAAGATCCAATTATTGTCCTTCTTGTTCATTCCTAATGGATTAGGGAAGAATATTTTGAATGAAACTAAGGAAAAACTGGGTTTCTTACAAAAATTTAAAAACAAACATTATTTATATTAGTTTCTACAGCACTATGTCCCTTCCTAAGTTTAATTATTTTGTTTGGGCCTATGCCCATTTAATTTTTTTGTATTTTTGAAAGTTTTTTCCAGAAGAAAACATGTTTTATGAAGTGGCAGTGGTTTTGGGGAGGTATACTGTTACAAAGACTGTAATATTGGTCAAAATTAAGTGTACTATGTTTTTTAAATACAAATACAACCTGTACGTAACCACATTTAGTATTCATTTTAAAACATTATAAACTTGTTCAATACAATCTAGCCTTTAAAGCATGAATTTATAGACAATTTCTTCATTTACATAAACCACTCAGAGAATCAGTACTTAAGTGGTCATAATTATATTTTATTTGTGAAAAGCAAAAATTAACCATTGCTATACAATCAGGTGTATTGATTTCCCTTCAGTGTTTCCGTTCATAAGTATTCTTCCAGCAAATGGGAAGATCCTCAAGCAACTGGTGTGGTTAGGCAGAGTATCCTTTAATTAATTGTTATTATTGCTAGTTTTGTTTATGTAGCTTTTGAGTTTTTATTATGTTATTAAAACACAGTCAGATAGATGGGGTTGTAGGGGAAATAGAATTTAAGATGTTGTATATTGTAATTATGGAATAACTAGGAGGCCATGTATGAATCATGGAGAGCTGCAACGAGCAATTACCTCTTGTAATTAACTCACTGTTAGGAATTCTTAAGTTTAACAAAGGGAAATCCTTTTTGGGTACCCTAGTGAAAAACATATTTAAAATTATTTGGTATATACTCCTCTCACATGGACACTACCCCACATCTTAAATCTAACTTCAAGGTTAGACTATGTAAATTTGTGTGTTAGTTGTCTCTGAAGTACTTGCTAGAGACTCTAAATTGAGATCTTGAATCTGAAAACTAAATTCGTTTGAAATACACCTGTATTTTACAGAAAGTTAAAGATATTTTTTAAAAATTAATAATTTAAATTGATGCAAGGGGAGGGGGGGGGGGAAAAAAAATAAGGAAAAGGGGGAGGGAGCCCTTCTTATTTGGAAAACCACTATTTTATATTATTTGGATAAAAGAAAAGTCCCACAATATCATCCAATAATTTTATTATTTCTTCACCACTCGGAGAGACCCCTTTCGACCATCACAAAGATGTCCATCCATCCAGGATGTTGAATCGATTTGAGATAATATAAAATATTTTACAATTTAATAACAATTATTCAGCCTTGATTTTAAAACCTTAATAACAAGATTTGTTTTAAGTTTAAAAGTCAAAATAAAAATAAATAATTAATATATGTATAAAAAGTTTTGGCATAAAAAGAGAACTCAATGTATATACACACTTGCTAAAATTTAGAATATTACGTGATATAATATGTAATTCTCATTAATTTTTCCATGTGTGATAATCCTCATCTACATAGGTTTTTTTTAGTATATATAGATGGTATACTCTGAATAAATTTCCTTGTTCTTCTTACTCTCCCTTAGATAAACAAAAGAAACATTTGTTTCCATAGTGAATAATGAATATAATTGGATTGTGACTCTTCAAATAGAATAAGGTGCACCAGAGTGGAAATTTTAGCTTAAGATATAAAAACCAGCTCCAACAGGCATATTTTGATAAACAAGATCAAGAGGTTCTCTAGTAAAACCTAGTTGTATTAACGTAACATCTTCCATTTATTTTACTTTTGAGGCAGAATCAGATCAAAAAGGCAACTTAGGCTAACAGCATTCAAATTAGTTCAATATGCCATCCCAAATGTTCTTTTAGTTTTTTCTTATTAAACGTTTGCTTTTTTAAATATTCAAACAATGAAGTACATAACCATTTTTTTAAATTCCTAAATAACCAATAAAAACATTTATTTACTTAAAATTCCCTTTGATATATATTGGATTATACCTTAAAAATTAAACAATCTTCACCATAAAAAAACCCTTTTCCCCCCCCCCCCCCCTCTACAAATTTATAAAAAGGTCCCAAATATATCTGTGATGCTTAACATCTAATCCCTATTGGGAGTGGTTAAAATACCGGAGCGGTGACGGAGAGGCCCGGTTCCAGCAACTAGTACAAACAGGCCAGCTGTTAATTTTTTACTTTTAATTAAATAAATTATCAAATATTAACCCAGTAATTTTGTATATTATGAACAGGCTTAAAATAAATATCTTTACTAAAAAATATATATAATTTTTAATTGACTTACTCGCATTAATCTTTTAATTTAATTTCCTAATCAATATTTATCAAGAAAACCATGAGATCAGATTAACCACACTTATAGGGTTAGTATAAAGCGCAAACTAAATATCAATTATAAAAAACAACTAAACAAGTGTTATTACTTGATTCAACAATATTATCTTCTAATGAAATACAACCCCCGAAGTGGGGTTGTGTTACCAACCGTGATTTATTTATTACAAAGAAATAATTTAAGAATAGCATTCAAAGGTTGTTTAATTAAGTATTTTGATTCAATTGTTTTACCTTGAAACACCTTCACCTATAACTACATTAAATAATTGGTAAGCAGGGAGAGAAGAGGATTGGATCATTTTTCCTGTCCAATGTTGAGAAACTTGAATTTCCTTGAAATAAAGTGGCTTTTGTAAATTCATACTCAACCCTACAAGCGACAAAACACTGATTATTATCAGATGAAATGGAGTATTTCCCATATAGCCAATCAACGGTTTTCATTACATGTTGAGATTTTGCCAACATTTTACCCTCTTTATTATAGAAATCTCAAACATGTTTAACCTCTTTTCCGAGCCAATGACGTTACTAGACTCCACTGAACGCAAAATCAATTTTTTTTTTATAATATATTATTTAAAAAGCATTTCTGGGTAAACAAAAACCTTTTTAGTAAAAAACTGTTTATAAACAAGGGACAACCGTTTCAGTGACCATTTTTGAAGGTCACGGGCTGCATTGTCTCGATCTGACAAAAAATAGCAATGCGTGCCTGGTTGTTCATTAAGTTCTCCCGCAGAGCTCAAAACGATTGTCTTACTGACGCGCGCTCAGTCTGCCTGTTAAGCCTCCGTGAAGGTTAGGATTGTTTATTCGCTCCTTCCATTTTCGATCTGCTCGTGTTTTATATCTTTTCAATTTTAGATGTTATATCAATGTACAGTGTAGTTTATCTATAGTTTTATGTATTATTATCGTGATGTAGGGCTTTATTTGTCAAGTTTTTTTTTTAGTTTCATTGCTTTTATTTAATTTCTGTAATTAAAAAAATTTATACTATACATTTTTTACTATATTCTCTTTATATTTTCTCTAAATACAAATTACTATATGGCTTGTTTTTTTTTTTTGTAAATATTATTACAACTAATTGTTGTTCAAACTATTATTAAATTTTTATTATATGAACACATAGAATGTCAAAATTACAAATTTTTTTCAGTGTTGAAATTATGATTTTACCATTTTTTGGGATCTGGTATAATTAACAATAGAAGAGTTGCAAAAAATATATTTTTTTCGTTTTTGTTATAAAGGAATTAGTATATTTTTTTACAATTGGTTTTGGTATGTGAGGAATTTATTTTATTTTTAAAGGTGTTATGGCTCTTAGGAGTAGATTTTGCGTTTATTTATTATGTGGCTCGCTATCTAAGGGTTAATAAACATGTTATGTATCAAAGTGTAATAGCAGAATAACTAAACCCATTGTAATTAATTTTCTTTTTTTTGGAAAAACCACTACTATGACCTTATTCTCCCAATAATAAATAACGCCCTCTGACAACTAAGGAGACAGTCTTCATCAGTTTTCACCTCAATAATTATAATTTTCAACCGGGAGCTGTTCCCCTTCAACGAGGTAGCAAAATTTAATTTCGCAACTTGGGAGGAGGATACGATCGACATTTTTTCGCGGAGAGATTGCTACTGCGTCCAAGAGTTTTTCAACCCTACTAAACTCGGATTGGTCTCATTTTTCAAAGGGGAGGAGTCAGGCATAGGCCGGCCAAAGTTGTCCAACATGTCAAACAAAAGTATTCCCTACAGCTGTGAGTATTACCAGTTACAACTTACTTTTCCGGAAGCGCCCTCGTTCATTCATAAACAAGAAACTCTTTGTTTTCAATTCCAAATACAAAAATATTGTTTCACTATAAAACCTTGTTGTGTCTCTGAACGCTAACGAGTAATAATGAAGTAATTAAATAATTATTTACGATTGGCTCTTAGTTAAATTTTTGATCAATATATAATTATATATATAGGGTACTTTTTGGGAATGTATTACCCGACCACACCAGTGTATGAAAGAAATCACTAAAAATATAAATTTTATTAGAAAACCATAACATTGATTAGAACAGAAAAAACAAACTCTTTAATTACCAAAATTACAAACTTAAAAAGCATTTTCTCTCAGGTATTCATGGATCGGTATTGTTGTCGCTGTTATACTTATCTTTCTCGAGAATCCCGATTACGGACAACGACCGCGCCAGGGGGGGGGGGGGGGGGGGACCGCATCACAATGTAATTGATTTAAGTTTTTGTTGGGCACGGGTAACAATAATTTGCCTTTTTTCCACCCATCTTACAGTTTCAATTTTATTATTTCCTGATGCTAGGCCCCTCTGAGAATTTGATATTTGACTGAATAGGTACTATCGTCGCAGGGGATGTTTTTCTTTTGTTGACATCAGCACCAGGGTTAGCACAGGGCTAGCATACCTTGAAAAACCGGGGAAAGCCCTGTGCTGATGGGACCGGAGACACTTTTTCTGCCATTTTGGAGATGGCGGAGGTGTGGATTCAAGAATAAAAACGAGTTTTTAAATTGTTTTTTTTTCAATTAAAGAGTTTTAGTTTTTTGTTTGGTAATGTTTGTTTTTGTTGAATTTTTGTGTGTTGGAGAAATGAAAAGGGGTTAAAACACTGTGAGAGTTGACAAACAAAGCGTTCGAACGACATCCCAGCTTGAAGGTGGAGGCGAGACGACTCTGCAATCACGTTATTTACTAGACATCCGGCTTCGACTTTGACCTCTGTCTGAGGATGGGGAGGGGGGTTGCGCACAAGACAATTTCCTGTTTTATATTGACGAACTATTGTTCTAAATCGCTAATGCTAGTAAATCAGTAGAAGCAAAGAATGTACAAATAACGATTTCATGGTCTGGGTTGTTGTGGTTAGCGTATAATCCCAAAATAATAGAACAAAAAAAAAAAAAAAAAAAAACAGTAGCCTATATATATATTATATATATATATATACACACCACCCACATAAATACACACACACGGCACACACCCCACACACGCCATGCACACACACACACACACACAGCACACACACTAATGCGGCTTGTGGATTAAGATAACTGTCCTACTATGGACACAATTTAAAAACTTGAACATTGTTAAAAAAATATCTATCTGTAAAGTTCATTGGGTCCAGCTTGGGCTATGCCATTTCTTTTCCTTATTTTATGAAACCTAGGTAGGGAAATTGTTCTGGAATGTATTATTAAACATGAACTTAAATACTTTTGTAGTTAAACACAGTTTATTTGGCATCTATAACATAGTTTTTTAAATATCAATAATACATATAAATTCTATGTGAATTTTTTTTATTATCCAGACGTGGAAATTCTTGAAAAACAAGGTTTAAAACTTGGTCTCAAAAGATTTATCTAATAAAAGTATCTTCAGCTAAATTCATTGGTTAGCTTTGTACACCATTTTATTCCAATATGACGGCTCTTTGTTAACTTAAAAAATTATTTCTCTTTTTATTTTAATGAGCATAGAGAAAATATTTGTTTAAATTAAAATACATAGTTTAAATAATTCCTGTATTTCTAAAACTAAACCATTATTATTAAATATTCCAGTCTGTCACCAAAACATATCTATTTCACCCCAAATCAGCTAGAAGAATATTTTTGGACTAAGTGTAGCGTATTCTTATATTAGGATACGGTACTCACAATGAAGACATTTTTTTCTTCTAAGGACACTTAATATTGTAGAGACCTAAGTTGTCTAGGTGAGTGGTGACAGTAACCTGAAATAAATAAAGAAATTATTTGGAAACTGAAAAAAGGGCCCTAAAAAAAGGATTGGAAAGATCACATCAGACACACAAAGAAAGGTTTTCAGAAGGAGAACATTACTCTTCATCAGAAATAACAGTGAAGAATTTGAGAATAATCAAACCAAGAAGTCTAACCTGGGTAGATCTAGCCAAAAGAAAATAGATATTGAAGAAGAAAGGAAACACCAAACAAAAGGACTTGTTATCAGCAGTATAGATGCTTAAAAACTTATTGGTATCTGGCTTTTTGTTATGTCCAAATAAAAACCTGATAAAACGAAACAAACCTAAACATTTTGTCAGATGAAAGATAATCAAAATTGACAAACTCATTCTAATATGAGCTTTAATGTTATAAATTTTTCAGAATTAAAAGTGAAGGTAATAGAAATTCAACAAGATCTGAGTGACCAATAAAAAGATTTTCTAACGTATCTGTTAACAGTCACTTAGTGATTCCTGGAAGAGATTGAGATCGAAAAAGACGTTGAGAAAACACCATTTATATATTTAATTTAATAGAAAACGTTGTTTCAATATTTTTACTTTATTAGCGGAGACATTGGCCGACCTGATTAAAAAGCGACATGAAACCAAAAGATAACAAAGGTAGTTCTAAATATCATGAGTGTAATTGTGTAAGCAATGTTTCAAACCATCTACATGTTACAAACAAATAAGTAAACAATTATCTAGGAGTCCCTTGTGATGGTGAAATATACACTTTTTTACTAGTACTCTAGTTAACGTGTTTAATTAAAAAAGTCAGAAATAACTTAACTGGGCTTTTATTATCAACATTCATTAGTATCTCTGAATGTCAGTAAACAACTATGTATTACAGAAGTGCCAACGTCCTGTCTAACTAGATGTTCTATAAAACTAAATTACCGTCCTTAAAGATGCAACTGTCTAGTTAAACTGGATGGACACAAAGCATAAACTCTCATTGAAAATTCTAAATTAAATCTTTTTTTTTTTTAAAAAAATTTTAATTCAGAAAACATTTTTATTTTTAAAATAAATGACCACATGAAAAACTATTAATAATCTACTGTTCATGTATAGCCTATTTTATTACAAAACAAAAATTATCTAAAGTTTTATCCTTTTTATCAATGTGTCAAATTTTTATAGGATTTTGTTGGTGACGGCAGAATACTTAAAAAACCTTGATAAAACTAAATAAAAATATATAAATTTAAAAGTTTAGAATTTTTTTCTCGTCTTTAGTGTTATTCTACATCTCTTTCCTTTAACTTTGTATATTTTGATTAAAATCAATGAGCTGTTCATGAAAGCTTTAATATTTGTGCCAGTTTTTAGATAAAAACAAAATGTGCTGTATACGTTTTTATTTGTAACATTTTATTGTGGAACATTTAGGGCGACTTTAATAATCGGACTAAAGATACTTGTTTTTCAGTTGTTTTTACTCGGAAACAATTTTATATATTATCTAACTTCGGATATGTAAAAATAGGGTAGTACAGGTAATTCTAAGCAATATTATGGGTCAACCTCGTATTTTTCTCAGTATATAATAATGTTTCCAATAGTTCAATTAGAAAAGGAAATGACTAGAATTTCTTGCCAGAAAGCAGTTATAGGAACATGCTCAGACAATTTTAAAACACACATGACCGTCTGGCGGTTTGACCTCGCGTCCCTATAACTGGGCTTTACCAGCAAGACAATTCTAGTCATTTTCCTTTTCTAAATTGACTATTGGAACATTTATATTGTAAATTATGAGGAAAAAAAATCGAAGGTTGACACCATATAGAGTATTCATTGCTTCAGGACACGTTACTCATCAGTTACGCTAGACTCAGAAATAACAGTAATAATAAATATTTACACGTAAACAATAAGAATCTCGTAACATTACCGTACCAAGTTTAATAATTTTAACACTAACAATACCAAAACAATTAAAATTAACTTATGGCCTATAGACTTAGCATATCAAAGAAACCTTTGACATGTTTCTCTATTCACAAGACTTGCCCAGCTTAAATAATCAGAGTAAACCGCCGATTTGTGAGAATGGAGGACGCAGTATCTCCCCATTGGGTTACTCAAGAGCCAAAATCCACGTGACCTACTATGTAAACAACTTGCGATGCAAGTCACTTATATAACCCATATAAATCACCGTCACTTGTAAGAAATATCTCACACACATTTTTCTCATATTCATCGTCCATTTTCATGTTTTCATAATATTAATTTACCTCTTGCTGTTTATTGTTTACATTACAATTACTGTAACTAATAAGCTTGAAATCATATGCTTGAGTTAATTTATTTAAGTTAATATAAACTTGTAATATCTAATTAAGATGTCCTTCTGGATAAAAAACATCGAACTATTCGATATCTCTAAAAACAAACGGCCCACGAATAAACGAGTGTAGGTCGATATTAATAAAGTCTTAACCCAATTTTTTGAACAGGACTTATTTGCTATAGATTTAAGTTGATATACAGTAAAAGTTAGAATTTGAAATATGATCCTTAGCTCATTTGTTGCGTTACTCATTTTACTATGGAATTATGTTCTTGTGCAACAGGATCTCTCTATAACTTAATGGTATAACAGTAAAGCACTCCTAGTTTAACATAGATTCCTAGCATATTCCGTTTTCGCGTTACATAAATAAATAAGGTTCCAAATCATAAACTATCAAATTCATTTTTGACATTAAGTTAAGTATCTTTGTGTAATGCCTCACATGTTTTAATTTGTGCGGACCATTTTATGTTGTCTCCAATAATCTTCGCAACATGGATGTTCATATCGTGCAATCTGATGGTCTTTAACCCTTTTGAGTGCACCTTCAGCGTCGCCATAATTTTTCGACGGTACGAAAGAAGTGCAAGTAAAGTGGCCTAGCGTCGCTCATAAATGAGTATTGACGTCTGTCTTTAATGTTCGGCTTGAGATAATAACTCTTTATATAGCTACAAGATTATTGCTCTGAGCCACAATAATCAGACGGCTCGTATTCTAATAGGTAGCCCAAACTATCAATTAAATTACGAGTTTTATGTGGTTTCCTCTTACTATTTTATCTGTGAAACTTATGTTGTTTGGGCGGTACTTATCAAGAAGCCACTATCTTTTGGACGAGTCTTTCCTCTATCGGGGTCAAAATAAATTGACAGTGATTAAAAACAACTGGACTTCTTATTTGACCTATTTTTAGGAATTTAGCAAGTTATTACGACAATCAATTAAATAAAAAACTATAAGAACAAACGTATTGGAGCCGATATTGGAGATAGGAAGTATCGACCTCATTCGAGTAATTTTTCTATTCATTATGGAAGAAGGAACGTTTATAATGGATAGTCATCATTTGGATCTCTGATAAGGAAAAACTCGGTCTCAAAAATAGTGGGGCCTGTGAATAGAGTACCTGTACGGATGATTCTGTCTGTACCCTAGTCACGCGACTCCCGTAGCGGACGTAGTGGGTACCCGTGTTGCGTAACGGCGCTCCTTCTTGTTGTTTTATGTGGCCGATAACCAGAAACATTATTTGAGTAAATTACAAATATAAAAAATAGTAATTATACAGCACTTTTACTGTATTTCTTTACAAAAGTAATGTATATGATTTGAGTTGTGTTCCAAACGAAGTGAATTTTTAGTGTTAAATATTAATAGGGTTATTTATTTAGTAAATGTTAAACTTGTATGTAATAATATGTTAGCAAGTATTTGTTGTCTAACATGTACTAATCATATTTATTTGAGTTGTATTACTGTTTTATTAGATTTATTGGAAAAAAACTACAATCATTAATAAGTAAATTTCATAAAACTCTAACCAAATGAAGTACAGTTTATAAAAAAATTGTCGGTTACCGGGCCGCATTTGTGTTAATACATATAATGGCCATGGTTTTTTAAAATTCTAGGAATATAGATAATTACACATGGGTTTTATTTAGAATCATATTGGCCTTTTATCATGGTATAAAATAAAAAAAAAATCTTAAAAAATACCGTATAACACACAAATCAGGTCGAAACTTAACGTTTTATATAAAAGTTAAAAAACTTCTTTTTATAAATACTGAAATTTTTAATATTTTTTTAATAAATCAACATTTTATTTGTAAACGATTATGTATCATATTTCTGCATTTAATAAGAAAAAAACAACTACAAGAATGACGATGAAATCTGCTTTGGTAGTTATTTATACAAACAGCCTCTATTTTCGCAAAAGCTTACAAATATATGCGAAAATTAACAGCCGTGGCACCTTTATGCATATGCCTTTGGAAAAATACCTCGTGGCACTCAAAGGGTTAATAAAGTAGTTGAATTAAAGTAGTAAATGTTATTGCAAATAGAGAGAGCACAACTATTTAATTTTAAATCACCCTGTGGAGGTCCAAATGAAAAAGAAAAGAAATGCAAGAATATAAAACTTTGTTATCTTATAATAAAAAATATTCCAATTTGAGTAGTTATTTATTGTATTTAATTTCAATACACTGGACTATTTATCTTATAATTCAAATATATAAAATCATTAACATTTGTATACAAATGAGAAAAGATTGCAAAATTATTTTAAAAACCGTTGCAAAATTATATAGAAAACCTCCTAGAGGCACTGTGCAGCTGTATATCTTTTCATACCTAAATGATTGACTCACTGACCAGCAGCATTTGAATAAGTTCTGTCCTGGCACCCTATACTAAAAGAGTTAAGCTTTCAAATAATTCATTTATTAGTATTAATATATTAAAGTGTGTGGCTTTAAAATATAAATGTTACCTTCAAGAATGCTTTTTAAGTAACAACTTCCTTACTCACTCTGTGGCAATACATTTTTTTAAACAAACAAGATAATAAAAAGATAAAGACATTGAATTGATTTCTAACCTATAGATGTAACAAACATAATCAAGTATTTTTTAAATTGAAGGTATAACTCCCACTCCATGGATTATTTATTATTGAATAAAATAAAAAATAATATTCACTCCCAGTCAAACCGGCTCTGATGGCTACTTTTTAATCTTTAAATACTCCTCTACAACTTACGTATAGTGGGCATAACGAAATCGGACAAGTCTAAACTAACAAAGCAGGGCAATGAAATTACACATCCGATGTCACCATTTCACAACAATTATTTACGAAGTAGGTAGAGATTTTATTTTTTTTTTTTTTTATTTTTTTATCTATTCGGAATATTAAAATAAACAGGTCTTAGGTATAATCGCCTATTGCAGCCTCATGTGTTCACTGGTTTAATTTAATCCTTTCAGCTCCATACTTATTTATGTAAATATATTTTGGTTTAATAGATCTTTATTAATAGTTATTATTAGTGGGATAAACAAATATGTTTGTAAAATCTAATCTGTTTGTGTTGGTTAGTTTTCAGAATGATTGATCAAGGATTCTAATAATGGAAATTTAGGGGTATCAGGTGATCTTCCCGCCAGGGGTCCGTCAGGCATTCCTAATCCGAAATATGGACCACGGATATACAGCCCAACACCAGGATTACATATATTGTTTTATGTGCTGGTTGATGCTCTATTTTTATTATAGGTGTTTCTTAATATTAATTAGAAAGTTGTTTATTTTCTTTATATATTTCTATGTCTTCAAGTCGTTCAATTAATTTTATTAAATTTACCGTCTGAGTAGGTGTAATTAAGTTTTTTATGACTTTGAAGTGTTTATTTCTCGCGAATTCGTAAGCTGGACAATGTAGGATAACGTGATCGAGCGTCTCTTGCTGAGCTCGCGTACAACTTAAACATAGTGGGAGTAAAAATACTGCTTAATATTAAATAGTTCTAGAGTTCACCCTGGCGTGTTCCCAAATCTTAATCTAATTATATTAACTATTTCCCATCTCTTGAAGTTTGTCATTTCATACCATCTGTTGTGGATGCTTGTAGTCTGAATTTGTTTATACCATTTACCTTTCTCTGTGCGTTGGTATACCTGTTCATTTGCAGCTGTAGCTTTCTTTGAGTTGATGAGCTTTAAAATCAGCTGATGGGATATAAATATCTGTTACCTCAATCCCGTTGTTTACTGCTTCCTTTGCTAGGTTATCCACGTATTCATTGTAGTTAATGTTTGTGTGACCTGGGATCCATTGAAAGGTTACCTTTGTATCACTTTTTAATAATTCATGGATAATACTCACAGGAATTCCGTTACCACTGCATTTATTGTAGACCTTGCTGAGTGCTTGTATTGCTGATTGAGAGTCCGTAAAAATTACTATTGGCCTATCTTGTTGTTTTATGAGATGAAATATTTGTGTTACTTTTAAAATAGCCAGAAGTTCTGTTGTGTAGCTTGAGAAATGTTTATCCAGTGAAAACTTACCAGTGATGTTCAGTTCTGGAATATAGTAAGCAGCACCTGTTCCAGATCTGGATCTAGATCCATCTGTATAGATGTGTAATGAGTGACTGTAGTTAGTATTTAATAAATATAAAAAATTTTGCTTTATAACTGTATTATTGCATGCTCTTTTTGGACAACTTAGGCTCTCTAAATTGTTAACTGAAATTTATGTCATTTTCAGCCATTAGTATTGGTATATTAAAATCCCAAAAGGTTTTATTATTTTCTTTTATTGAGATATTAGGATCACAAATTGTTAATTTTTGTCTAATTCGAATTTTTATGTATACTTAATTGATTTTTTTTTTGTCCAGTATGGATGGACATTCAAGTGTGCTCATTTTGAGGTAATGATCAAGCTTTGAACATGCTGGATGGTCTTTGATCTGTGATAATTTTATAAATAAGCTTAGTCAAGCGTTAGTTAAACTGCCTTCTACTGACTAAGGGGCCATTATGTTGGCATGTCAGGTTTGTAGAGCTGATTAATAGGAAGTAGTTTTTATAAAGCTCCCAATGATAATTCTAAGTGCTTGGTTTTTGTTATAGAGTCTAATTTTTTTCTTTAGTTCACTTTTTTACTGAAAACCAATTGTTCCCGCTATAATAAAAGGAAACCATAATACCAGTTTTGATCTTATTAAACACTTTATTATAATCTTGAGTGCCTAAAGTTCAGGAGGTAGGGCCCTTTGGACCTCCTACAAAAACTCTATTGCTTTTATTATTCCTATGTCTCTTTGACATTTTAAGCTAACTATTGTTAATGTGGTTTTTGAAATCTAACTTACTGTCTCACAATCCCTTTTACACCTCAATAGTTTGATGTAGCTTTGATTGTAGTATTGTAGCTGTAGATGTAGTTTGTATGATGTAGTTTGAATTGTACCACAGGAACCTGCTGGATCATTCAAATGGTTATTTGTTCTTTGAATGTTATAATGTGTTCCACTTTTTCGTGGAAAATATTTTTTTTTTATTTACACCTTTGCTTTTCTGATGCGTTTGATTGAACATTCAAGTGCGAAGTTTGGTTTAAAATCATTGCTCAAATACATTGTTGAGTTTGTCTCCTGTATTAATGGATTTTGAGTTGTCTCGATATGCTTACCTGATGCATTATATTACATGAATTCACTGCATCAAGCAAACTGCAGAAGATTTGACATTATTTGGAATATAGAGAGTTAATGGTGTCGCATATATATAGAGCAAAATTAATATAAGGGCTCTCAAACACATCTTCACTTGTGGTAATCAATCTCTATTTATTGTAGTGGCCATGGTTATGGTTGAAACTTAGAACCAACTAATGTGTAAACTGTCTCATTAATTAACCATGATGCTTAAATATATTTAATGGAATTTAGTTGGAAACATTGTAAAAAATTTAAGGTTTGACACTATTAATATCCCACCGGTACTTGGACTAATGTCATATGCATTGGATAAATCCTATAAGGCGAACGTTGCAAATAGTTGTTTTCATTGCTATGTTACATCGATGTATAAAATGTCTCGCGATAAAGTTTTCAATTAAATATATCGTTACATGACCTCTTCCTTTCTCTAAACCCCATATTGGGAGTGTTTCGAGGTAACCAGGTTTGATTTTTCAATGAACAAAAACATTCTAGTCTATTTTTAACCATATTATTGAATCATTTTTTAATTAATACATGGTATCAATGCTATAGGTCTGTGATGAACTTTCTAACAATTTTATCTTGTTCCTGGTCTTTAATAAGGGCTATTATTCTAAATTTTTTCCACTTACTTGGTTAAATATCTATGTTTCCCGATTCCAATGATGTTTATTTATATTAATATTAAGGTATACATAACACGTGCATCTCTCTGGTAGGTGGACGTATACGCCATTGCTGTAAGATATACCATCCAAACCTGGGATGTGGATATTGCACTTACTTTTACTGTTCTATGGCTATATTTAAGACTCTTTAATACTATAATTCATTTATACTATAGTTGAGAGCCCTACTATATTGTTTACAGTAGATAGTTTAGTTGGGAATATTAATCTCACTATTTCATTGGCTACTTGAATCGGGCTATTAATGTGGGGACACATAGATTTTTTTTTCGCATAATTTCTTCATACATTTAACGATAGTGGATGATGTGTTAACTCCTAGTGTTAGATTATTAAGGTTTCTTTTTAATTTATCTTCCACTGCCAAATGTAGAAATCTATTTTTGTTACTTATTTCCTTGACATACCTTTTCCCATCTTGTTTTTTTGCTCAACTCGAATTACTTCTCTGGTTTTTAATTTGTTCTAATTGAGACAGTTTTGATTAGTTAAGTGCGGTCATTATTATTTTTAATATCTACTAAATATTGCTAATCTTCTAAGAGCCACCGCAATGAGAGCCATTGCTTCCATTACCACCCATTTTTTAGGTTGTTAAATTTTGTACAGTTGTTTGCTAATCTGTATACTCTTTGGTTAGTTGATTTATCAGCTGCTAGAATAATTAATTGTTGTGTATCGTTTTCCCCACATGTTCCTCCACAATGGTAAATGAGGCAGAATTATTGATATATTTGTGAGATAGTTTTAGTACAATAGTGGACCTAATCCTTGCTTTCTTTGAAGTTCCATGTAGGCCTGTTTCTTATATTGTTATATCTTATCATTAGTGGTTATTATTAATCTCTGTGATAAAACAATTATGTCTTAAAATTTGCATGTAGATTGGTAGGTGGTTACTGCCTACATGTGTTCATTACAAACCTACTCCCATTTCTCCAGTAGACGTTGTTATTAGAACTGGGGCAGTGGCATATAGGTAAGATCTTAGGGTCGATCGATTGCCTTGGTGATACAGGGTGAAGGTAAGGTCGTACATTTTTTTGTTATTCAGATAATATAAATTGAGAATCATTATATTCTTTAAATATTATATTACCTCTTGATCCCGCCTTGCTTAGGAATTCCAAAAGGGATGGTTGGAGCATTTAAAATGTCACCACATAAAAACATGAAGTTATAGCCTTGGATCTTTCGCTAAATAACTTATTTCGCCAAAAACATAGATTTCTTTCTACTTTTTTTTTTACCTGTTACAATTATATATTAATAAATGGTTGATAGCGCCTAACTAAAATTAGTTATCTGTATTCCTTGTAGTTGGATCTTAACATTATATATTATATTTCTAAAATAGTAGATTATAAAGGGTAATTGAATTTATGGATTTAATAAAAAGCGGTTACCACCATAAGTATCATATCTGTCTTAGATGATGTATTTCATAGTTAACTTTATCTAGTTAAAATGTCATTACATTTTGTTTTAAGACCATGGTTTTTTCCTGTATAATGCCTATGTGAATATCTTTTAATAGCAAATAAATGCTTTTTCATGATCTCATCGGCCATTTAGGTTTTATGAGATCCTAGGCATTCTCATTGCATTATATTTCAAATAACTTTATTTGTTGACCATTTATTTGATATATGATTTTGGCTATCAATCTTAAGACTGAAAATTAATCTAAATTTTGTAACTGCTAACCAAGTTTAAGTTCTTTTAACATTTTTATCTGGGTGGTATAATGGTTTTTTTTGTGTACCTGTACTTCTGTTTTGAATTTGGTTTTATATTAATGTGTTTTTGGGTACACCAACACTTGTTTTTTGTGGCACCTGTACCAAACATAATCGATAGTTAAAATACATTCATCCATTTGTTTTTTTTGTTGGTGGTACCTGTAAATTGAGAATTAGTTTTGCCACTTTGGATCGTGCTTCTCCTCAATTTTCTTATTTAATTAAACATAATAAATGTTCTTTGTATCCTGTGCAGTAATTTGTGGACGGACCTCTAACTTCTGACACTGAAGATGTTTGCAAGGACTGTTGTGTGTTAGGTTTTGCGTTAGAAGAAGCTACAATATTAGTCAGGCCTTTTATTTTTAGTTTTTATATTATGGTGTCGTATATGTAATATTTTTTATTTATATTGTGGAGAGTGAGTCCTATATAAGCCATCTGAGTTGGATGAAATATTTTTAACACTAAGGTTACTTTCACTACCTTGGCTATTTTGGTCTCTGGGGTAGTATTCATCGGTTAGAGTTGAAAACCTGTTGCTTGTTTCTAGGTTCTTATATGAGGGAAAGGTCAGGGAGAAGTTTGAATCATATGTGCCATTTCTTGTAGCTTTTTCTGAATATGCAATAGTAATTTAGATTACGACCTTTATAATTTTTTTTTTTATAAGACAATAGGGAAATATTTACTGGCTTGTAAAATAAATCTTCCTTCATGTTACTCATCCTGTCCGTTATATTTCTTTGGCGGGTTTATTCTGGGCTTGTTTTGAGAGTTACTATTATGTGTTCCTGAACAATGGATACATTTGCTGGCATATTACATTCATCCGAGTGATAGGCCTCCCCACATGTCCTGCATAGCCTATTGTTGTTACAAGGGGTACTTGCAACATGGCCATATGCAAAGCATCGAAAGCATTGTTTTACAGGTATTATAAATGTATCTACTTTGATTCTAACATAATTTAATTTAACATATTCAGGTAGACTATCTGAATCAAATGTTAGTTTTACGAATTGTGTGGATGTGAGTTCATTATTCACTCGCCTTTTAATTCTTTGGGCTTGAATTATTCTACATGGGCTTTCAGTATCTGAGAGAATTTCTTCATCAGATACCTCGCGTTCTACAAAAATTACACCTACAGAGTAAATTCTTACAGAGGGTACAAATACATTATACTGTGAAAGATATTGGGAATCAACTAGATTATTTGCTGCCTCGTATGTTTTACATTTAATTGATAGATTTTTACCAGCCCGATCAATATATTCAATGTCCGAGTAATGTGTCTTAATTATTTTCCCTATACAAAAGGGGTTTAATTTACGTTTCTGTTTGTCCTGTATTATAATTTCAAAGGGACCTTTGTTATCATGTTTGTAGTACCTTTTGGTAAACATTCTTTTTGTATCATGTGTATTTTGATATTCCTTGTTATTCTCATTAGGTTGTATGTGATCTGTATCTGTATCTCGTTTTCGTTTATTTTCATTTATTTCGGTATTAGTGTTGTTACTATAATTATGTTCTAAAATGGTTTCTACGGCTTTTTTGAGTTTCTATTTCATAATCTGCCACAAGGGCATCAACGGCCAGACCCCCGACATGTCGGGCCCGGCCTGAACAGGTTTGTATTGAAGACTATTATTCGGTATTTATGTTGTAAAATGAAATAAATAAAATTTATACTGAAAAGAAACAAAATTTATGTTGTTACTTTAGGTTAGAGACAGAATCAGGAAGATTTTTACATCTTATCTTACCTTACCCACACAAATAGTGAACATAAAACACAAATAGTAGGCTTATAATACAAGTTTTATAACAGGAAAAATCAACCACACTATAACGCTACTCGAACCGCAATGATAGGTAGAGATACACTATACACTACAAAACTGCGTTGGCCCCCGT
>NW_025784605.1:0-26667 GCF_021130785.1 Homalodisca vitripennis
AATGATTTTATTAATGGTATGTCAAAGAATAAACATTAAATAAATATACAGTTTTAGCGTTTCCTTAGAATCCTGTAAAAAATATTTTCGTATTATCTTTATAATAACTCAAGTGAGCCTAATAAATCGTTTACACCACTATATAACAAAATTTAAATGAAGAGATGAAATAAGGTGTTTGCATTAAAACAAAGTGGCCTGTAACAAACCATGTAAGTACTTTTACAGGTAAATACATAATATGTATTCTCGTTTATTACGCATTACACATTTTCGATTACCAAAACACCACCCTTGTTGAAGAAACAAGAAATTTCAGAGAAAAGCAGGCACAGAGACTGAAGGCATGTTAGGAATTCAGTAGACCCTCTTAGAGCTATTTACTTATTCCAGGTGAAAATGTACAATAGTACAGTATTCCTTAACGAGTTTCTACTCATCATTTACCCGCATTGGTTATTCTCAAATTAAATCACAGAGGTCAATTTCCTTTCATATAATGCTTCTGTGTTTAACTTTTGTACAAATGGAGAAATGATTTTAAAAGACGTATATTGAATATAAACAAACTAAATTTCACAACCCTTAAAATTAAAAATAGGTTTTCTTAAACAGTTATTTAGATGTTAACACTCAAACACCGAATTCGGACTAATGTCCCGAAATTTTTACTCTCACTCCGCGATGTGGACAACGTGAATTAACCCACGTCGCGGAGATTGAGCATTTTCTTTTTCGGACATTGGCCGAAGCGAAAATCCCCAGATACGCGTTGTGGTAAGCGAACAAGGTTACTCAAGAGACGAAAAATAAACCAGCGTACATTCGGAGATTGTAGCAAAACCATAATACCCATCAACCCGACGGGAGGTAATCTAATTTGCCCACGTCGGGTTGTGGTGTATTTGTAATTTGCGCAACACGCCGAAAATCTCCTGTTTCCCACAGTCCCATGGACGTAGCAGGTCGAGACATGCCCCCGCCCCCCCCCCCACAATCGTCACTGTTTATGCAACAAATAGGCCTACCTGTGAGTCTATTTTTTCATTGACATTAGTGCTATCTGTATCAGTTTATACACAAGCAAGTTTTTATCTCTTGTTCTGTGCGTAAGTTGGCCAGTGTGTTGACTTATTTTTTTAAAAGTGTCTGTTTGTGTTTTGTGATTTTGTTTTTGAAATGAAGGAATCATTTCACAGTAAATTGGAAAGATCTGATGTCCAAGAAGAATGGTGCCCTCACAAAGTCTGAAATTTTAATTATCGAGGAGCCACGACTATGACAGACAAATTATCAGCCGCCTGAAGTGTAAAGGAGAGCGAAAACAGAAGAGGAAAGAATGGTCAGGTCCTTGATGTCTAACGGAGATTATCGCCGTGAATATCTAATCGATTTTGATGTCATAAACATTGGCGATAAAGAAATGTATGATTGAATAAAACAAACTGAAGAAATGGATCAGATATTAAAATTATTTCTGTCCCGCAATTGATCAAACTGTATAGGACACAGCAACTTCATTCTCAGCTCACTTACGAGGTTGGATCATAAAAAAGAAAAAGCTATGGAAGTCCTGAGCTAAAAAGAAACAAGAAATTTTGTAACATTACCAGGGAGGTAATTTAAAATATAGTTTTTGGTATCCTTTGCGGAACCTTGCGCACGTTAAGAAAAAAGTCAAAAAAGGTAAAGGAGCTTGGTTGTTAAAACCCATCATTATGACACACTTAAATTCAACCGCCTGCGCAGGTAAAGATTATCAGTAGCAATTCTCTCTAAAATTCAAGACAGCTTTCTTCTCCCATTTTGCCTGACACAATACCTAAGCCGTTATTTAACGCACTGGCAGATTGTTATAATGAAGGTAATATGGTATAGTGTGACATCACACAGTTTATGTTGAGTCGATTTAATGTATTTCTTAAATTTTGTATTTTTAAGGTGGATCTAAATATGATGTATGCAATCAGAGCCTGACGGCGAATAACCAAGTCTATATATCCTTAATTATCAAGATCATCTCATCACCAAGTTTGTTGTTCTAACGTCCCTTGGAAAAACTAAAAAACTGGCTTGAATGTAAGTATCCCGACATCCTTTTTGGAGTAGTATTTTTGCTTATTTGGGGCTCCATACATACTTTCACAGTGATAATGGACTGGGAATTTTGTAACCGGGTAAGTGGTCAAAAACAAAATTTACTGTAGTGAAAAGAATTCATCCACCCTAGAATTTTAGAGTATTTTTGTAATGGTAATGGTACGGTTTTCAGGTTATCGAGAACCTAGCCAGTAAATGGAGTGCCATAAAACTAGTACATGGAAAACCAAGACACTCGCAGAGTCAAGGGTCTGTCCGAACGGGCCAATCAAAGACGTTCGAGATAGTCTTGTGGCTTGGATGACTTGATAACAACACCTCAGGATGGGCAAATGGTCTCAGGATCATTCAAATACTAAGAACAACAGTTACCACAGTGGGATCAAGAGAACCCCTTATGAGGCAATGTTTGGTTCACCACAGAAAAATGGATTATTAGATTCCCCTTTGACAGCCGACGTCGTAAAAAAAATAACTACTGAGGAAGAACTAGAAGGAGATTCTCTAAGCTTGAAAAAAGTTTTAATGAAGAAACAACGAAGAAATAAATGCTGTGGATGAAGATGTTTCGGAGATTTTGACAAGGACTGTAGAAAACAATGAACACGTAGAAAAAGAAACTATGTCCAGCGATAACTTAACACTCTGTAATATAGATTGTGACAAAGCAATAGATTGTGACAAAGCAATAGATTGTGACAAAGCAAACAGCTGTTTTGAATGTGGTTAGCACATACATTATGAAGTTTTAAATAACGAAGACCTAGGCTTACCTTTGTGCACTCTTTGCTCAAGAAAATCTGCCATAGACACAATACGAGAAAACTGTGTAACTGCATTGAAAAGTCAGGCAGCCAAAATGTTAAAGCGTACTGAAAGAAAATTAACTCCAGTCTCAGTCGGCGATAACGTTTTGGTAAACATTCCTGATGTCGACCGGGGCCGACTAAGCTCCAAGAAATGTAATGGCTGTTGTAATAAATAAGAACGATGATTCCTATACCCTTGGTACAAAGCATGGAGTTCTTGACAAACAGTTTTCCAGAAACCAGTTCCAGGTAGCTCCTAATAAATTTATTAATAACATCGATGTACCTGATGAACAGCTCAATGTCCGTAAAGAAGCAATGAAGTCATCCGGGTCCAAACAAGGTTTCATCAGATGTGGATGCAAGAAGAAGTGTTCGGGCAGATCTTGCAAATGTGTAAAATCAAATTTAAAATGCAATTCTAAATGTCACGGTAGCACTTCTTGTGCTAACAAGTAAAGTGAATACTTTCTGAAAAGAACTTTAATAAACATTGAAAGTGGTACATGTGTGAAAAATAACTTTTTTTTCTATTTTCAATAATAAGATACTTGTATTTTACTGTTTAGTTTTTGTTTTGATTGAAATAAATGGAATTTCAAGGAAAATTTGATTTTATTTTACTTGTTATAATGGAATTAGTGTAGGGTATGGTATGGTTGTGTTTGGAGGCTTTTCGGCGTTTGCGCAAATTACAAATACCCACAACCCGACGTGGGCAAATTAAGATTACCCACGTCGGTTATGGGTATTATGGTTTTGCTCAATCTCCGATGAACGTGTTTATTTCGTCTCTTGAGTACTTTCGCTTACCCACAACGCGTTCTGGGTATTTCGCTTCGGCCAATGTCCGAAAAAAAATGCTCAATACGCGACGTGGGTAATTCACGTTGTCCACATCGCGGAGTGAGTAAAAATTTCGGACATTGTCCGAATTCGGTGTTTGAGTGTAACATATACGCTAGATACTTGAATAGAGTAATATAGAGTAATAATCTTGTGTTAAAGATGTTTTAAGGATTCTACGGGCCAATGTTGTTTAGCGTTTACACTAAAACGGGCTAAATTGTACATGGACTCTGCAAGAGTTGAGTTGACTCCATGATGACTCCTGATACATCATTGGATTTGTTTGACATTGCTAACATAGTTTGTAATTTGACTTTGATTTAATTGTAGATTTTTAATCATTTCATTTTGAAACCTTTGGTGCGCCATTTATTATGGAATAGATGCCTACAGAAAGTCAATGCTTTGCATGATTGTGAAAACTCAGGACAATAAAGCCTTCCGTCGAGTTTCATGAATGTATCTAAATCTGGTCATAATATAACAATTGTTTCCAATAACACACACACAGGTATGGCGAATTTTGAACTAAGCTAGATATGTAACATGCTATCGTGTATTATTTTTTAGCTTGTAACAACTGGCTAACTTTAAAATTTTGTATGAAATAGTTGCGAGACACCATTATATATCATCGGTATTTAATATTAATCAAGAATTGATGACAAGTTCAAGGAAATAAGTAGTTCATATTTTTACATTCATGAAAGTACATGTATTTTTACCAGTACAGCCATTATCGTAAAAAAATTTTAGTGCACATTTGGAGTGTGTGTGTTTCCTTAACCGAAGTCTTGAATATTTAAGAATTTTCATATGATTTACACATATTCCATTCGATTTCTAATAATTTGGCGTGTGGTTAATTATTTTAAAGCTTTTTCTAATATATATTTAGATAGAGCATTTTTAATGTTCTACAAAGTCTTTATTCTGTCTTTAATTTACTTGCACTTATACGGTATGCGATATTTGTTAACATTCATAACTTTATTAATTAATTTTCTAAAAGAAGAAAAAAGTGTTTCTGGATGTGTGATAGGAAAATTTAAACGAGTTCTTGATGGTTTTGTGATTAATCCAATCTCAAGAGAAAACTACACAGAGAAAGCGTTTATTTTTCGATACCCTTGTCACGGAGTGGGGAGGATTATCTTGATAGCCAGTGACAGGGATGCATTCACAAAGACTATCCAGTCACATTACACATAAAAACACATGTAAATTTATAAGTTCAACCAGGTTTAAATTTCGCTGCATACACAGTTAGTTATAGTAACATTGTGTTTGTATAACGCATGAATATTATAACCGCCAGTTTCCTGATTGTGTGACTCACGTTACTCATGATGAACACTTAGGCAACCCGATAGTCCGTATCATAATGATCCGATGTTGTTTGATGCAGTGTTGCCATAACCAATGCTGAACAACAGGAATTTATGCTATGACGTGGCTATGTTCATATAATACCTTGTTAATTGAGATGCTTTCTGCAAAACAGACAAATTAAATCATATATGTATGATCATATACGTATGGTTTCGGTGAAAGGTAGTGGTGACTTTAAAACAGATTTTTAAACGGATTAGTAAATATCCAACACACTTAAAACTAGAAACTTTAGTGGTTTACAGGGTGTGGAGGAGGAATTTAGTGACATCACCCACAAACCTGCCTTTTCCTGCTAGCAGACTAATAAAAAACTGAAGATATTGTCACGATAGTGAAATATGGTATGGTAAATTACGTTTGGTTAAATCACTAGGCTAAGATAGTACAGTGGTTAGTTGAATTAATCTTCTGAACAGTTTTAACGTTTACTGAGAAAATATTATTTGTACCTACCTACCCTAGTAAGCACAGACCCTGTTCGGTAGCGCAGCATCATAATGAAATTATAAATTTGGAGGTAGTGGCAAAATTGTACCAACCAAAATTTTGACTAAATAAACTGCCAAAACTGCCATTTTGAGAAAGCAATGGATTTCTAGGATCACTGATCAATTGCCAATAGACCCCTCTCGACTGCTCTGTGTATTATTTGCATTACCTCTTCTCAGCAGTTTGTGGAACATTTTCTGACTTTAAGCAGAATCACAACATAAATGAAACATGAGATTTGTTAAAAATTTAAAAGATTAATATTCCTGCGATTGTTAATAAGTAATTTTTAAACAATGATGACTATCCAGGTTTTTCATTAGAAGTTTACCCTAAGGCCGATGTATGTTAACCAAGTTATGTTAACATGAATTTAAATACTGAATCAATAAAGATGAGGTTGATTTAGACTTAAACCAAGATGATTTAGTTATGGATACAATGAAGGTTTTTAAGAGGTATATAGTGGAATACTAAAAAATATATAAATTACCGAAGTATTATTGAATTAAACTTAATTTATTTGCCACCGTCATGATGTTTGGATTTGGCCAAACTTTAAGTACTGGATATCTCAAAACTTTAATAGCTATGGTTGTCACTATTTCCCATTAACCACTTCAAATGAGATCATGACAAAAGATACGAAAGTCTATTCAACACAAACTGTATCAATGGTAACAGCGTGTATAATTTTTAAAGTTTTTACATATTTCTTCAGATACAATTTTAACGATATTAAATATTTTTTTGTACTATGTGTTAGAATAGAAAATGTTAAATAGTAGTTAAAAAAGATTATCGCGTGATAACACTGCAAGGCGATAACTTACTGTTATAAACATCCCGTTGTAAATTATATCATATTTTATCTCCCCCTTTGTTAATGTAATTATAAATACTTTCCAAATGCGTTAGTTGTAACATGTAATGGTTAGATAATCGAATGCTATAAATTAATTAATTGCATGTGTTTTTTGTAGCATGTCTGGAAAGATGAAGCTTTTAAATCAATATTATTGAACGTAATGAATATCCTATTACTAGTTGTATTATATACTTGTATTATTGGGGATGAAAGAAAAATGCTCCTCTCGGTGTATTATCTAGGCTTCATCTCATTCCATAGGATGACTTTCCGACCAGCAGTGTTCAGTAATATATTCTCTATGTTCCATAATTCTCTCAATTTGTGGTCTCATTGTCTCGCATATTTATTCAATGTTACAAGATCATGGTATACTATAAATCAAGTCCTTTTCAGTACGGTTTGCTATATTTCGGTATAGTTCTACGAGACTCTCCCAGTCAGTACTTGGCAGTTCGTTTACCGGTCAGGGATCACATAATTAAACCTTTTAGTGCCAAGCAGTACATAGCTTCACAGTTTTAGTTTTTAAGTTTGCTATGTATTTTTTTACAATCTGAATAAGCGGGTAGATTTCATTCTTCGAAACGTAGATATTTAATGTTTTTTAAATCTAACTACGGCAAATATCTGAAATCCTAATATACTTATAAAATACGAATATCATTAGAGCTTTACATTATTTAGTGCTTTTAATATAAAATTTATGTACTAGAGCAGCAGGTACGAAAGTAGTCTGGCGGGTCTAAATTCCTTCTCTATATTCCGCGCCCAACACTGTTTCCAGTTTATATTTATACGAAACTAGCTTTTACCCGTATCTTCGAACGCAAATTCAATACCAAAGTTTTTAGCTAACTTAGCAAAAATTCATATAATGCAATAAGTTGGAACCCTAGGATATATTTCAAACAAAACTAATCATACAGTAGATACATACATATTTCTGACGGCACGCTAGGTTTGTCTTGTTGGCACAAAGAATAAAATACAAATACTTAGATGTCAGGATTCTACTGTCGTTCAAAAAGTGTCTACTTCCGTTCTAAGATATTTAATAGCAATAGTTGAGTTTTTATTGAAGAAGAAAATATATAATTGCTGAAACCGTACATCACCGCTCGCACACCCACAGCAAACCATCAGGGAAGCGCCGCCCATGGTGGCGAACGGGATGCCGGATCAAAACGAAACTAGGTAAAAAAAAGAACACCGTGGTCAGCATACTCAGGTTCATTTACTAAGACACAACATAGTCCTATCTAGTCAATATAAATATATCAGTATATAATACTATAAATAAAAAAAATAAAAAGTGCCTGCAGTAGTATATTCCTCAAACAATCCTTATCAGTGCACCTGCATACAAAAATTAGAAACGCCATAATTTGAAACAAAAATGCCAATTCCACCCGGTATCCTTCGCTAAGGGCGGGCTCCTAATGAAATCCAAGAAATAACTAAATAATATCTAAAACTAACTTAAAATTAAATAACAAAATATAAACTATATAAATGGCAACAATAACAATAACAAATAAAATAAAGAATATGAGCAGGGTATCACAGATGTTGACTAGTAGAAATGTCCATCATGGTGGCCGTCCTTCAGCAGAGCGCAAAATCGAAGGTTCTCTGCGACCACGCATGATGGAGAGATGACAGCAGAAAATCAATTCATCTCCTGGACCCTGAAACCAGGTTTCAGCCTAGTACCCTTTTAAAGTTAATAATAATTAAAAATAGTTGCCAAACAATATAGATTTTAATAAAAGTAAAGTTGCCAAAAGTTATCTATCAAGAATTTTAAGTTAAGTTAAATTACCAAAATTTCAAAATATCACAGACCAATCAATTACTGATAAAAATTAAAATAAACCTTAATATAGAAGCTGTAACATTAGAAAACAATAAATAAACAAGATATTCCATTTAAAAGACTAAAACAATAAGTTATAAAGAAATTTATTTGAGGTATACGCAGTAGCCTACCATACGTAACGATTTGGTTAAAACATTTTTAAAACAGGCATTTATTGACAGAATTGGCTCAAAATTGGTGAAAAGCAGGGGAAGGGCATCCTGCACTTAAAATAAAATTCCCAACTCAAAACAACAACCCCAAAGAAAGTTAGTATGAAAATCCCCTCTGTCACAGAACAAAAATTTAAGCGTTTTACTCTTGGTAAAAAAAAATTATTAGAAAAAAACTGATGGCCATAAGTAGGTCAGCCTATTTAATCAGGAATCTAAATTGTTAGAAACATTTGATGGCAGTGAAGGCCTTAAATTAATCCAAGGTAGGCTATAAGGGGGAGTTATGGCTAAAAGACCCGAAGAAACGTTTACATCTCTCAGAAAGGCTTAGCAAAATTTAGTAAAATGAACCTTCAGCAGATCTCATCTGGGTTGTGTGGTTTTAACAAAAACTACATAAACAAGTGACACATAACAAACAATATGGGGGCTGCAGAAATAAAAATGAACCTGTAACATCATAGCCTAGTGAAACTAGGTCCTACATCTGAGGATACAGAAAAAGTTAAATTTAGGCCGAATAGAAAGGCGTGAAAACTACATAAAAGTGTAAGAGGAATTAAATTTGGAAAGCCAATTTAAAAAATTAGTTAACCAGCCCTAAGTAACTAAACTAAATTTAAGTAAAAGGCAAAACTACAATTTGGAAAACCATGTGCTCTTAACCTTTCACAGTTTTGAAAAAAATAAAAATAATCACTAAAATTTAAAAGAAAAGCAAAACTAAAACTTCTTACTCATCATTTGTGAGGGGGCCGTAAACTCTAGAGCCGCACATGTTAGAAGATGAGAACAGCCTCAGCAAAACTAAAATAAAACACTTAGTTAAACAAAAAATATAAAAACTGGAGCTAACTCCTAACTGTTGGTACACCACGGCTCGGAGTCTCTACCACTTCTAACCACTCTACCGGAAAGGCCAAACGCCCATTCCAAAAGGTCAGTGGGCTCTGCAGGCCAATAAACCACACACACAGATGACACTATATAAAAACTACACATGAGCCGGGGAGATATAGGTTATTTGAACCGGCTCAGACTCCCCCCCCACAAAAGGAGGAAACACCCCTCTTTGATAATTTCTTGCACACAAAATGAGGGGGGCTAGAAAAAAAATGGGGGGTAGAACACAAACGAAAATGCCTCTCCCCCCCAATGGTTGAAGAATTATAAACCGGAAAACCCTGAAGTCTGCAGAAGGGAAAACCAAGAAAACTCCAGTTGGAGGCAAGAAATCACTCTCAAGACGTTTTGCGTGGTTACAAAGAAGAAAACGGAGGAACCTTGATCGAGGAAAGAAAGAGCAGAGGTGATCAGCGCCTCTGGAACCTAAAACCCCTCCCTGCCACAGACCTAAGAGAGAACATCACGGATGACTCCGGCAAGGCTTCAGATGATAGGTGCGCCTTCCCTGAAAATCTTCCCGGACTGAGGATCTCCCAGTCGGCAGTCACCGGAGTCAGAAACTTCAAGAATGCGGTGGGAGAACCAGTCCAACCTGTAGCAAAGTTTTTAGGCAGCTCTTTTATCCACCAAGCCCGAACTGACTGGGTGAGCCTGGCAGTAAACTAGATTCCCCCCACCTGGAAGGGTGATTGGCAATATATCGACGATCTTCGGTTGATACTTCCTCCTTACTAACTCCCTAGCCCGAATGAGATTCCGCCTGGCATGCTGACCTCCCAAGTGGCTTTCCACCATTGGGAGTACCAGGAGGTGGCAAGAAGATCGGCTAATTTTCCAAAGGTTCGCCAAAGGGTTGAGTTTTGGCGGAAAGGCCCAAATAATGAACTCGAAAGGATGTACCCAGCCTTGTGTAGACCTTTCATGCTGGGCGCCGCGTACATTAAAGGCAAATTGGGATCCAAGTAGTTGGTTTGATAGCCCAGGTGGTCTGATTTTCCGCATGGAAAGGCAATGAGAGCAGATCGAAGATTGCGATTAAACCGTTCGGCGTGAGAAGGCTGAGTGATAAGAAAGGAGGAAGTAGTCCCCAGCATGCGGATTCCGTGCCCAACAGCACATTCTTTCTTAATAAGATATTGCGAGACTAAACAGTGAAACCATTAGCTGCGAAACTAAGGTGGCGGGATTTCCAAAGTGTTTGAAAAAAAATGGTTACGAAGTGCTTTGCAATACACCGTGAGCTGCGCGAGTAGCACTCCCCGCAATGGGAACAATACAACCATAAACAAGAACTTGGAGAAGGGCATCCACATCAAACAAGTAGGAACCTTATTTTCCGGACATTGCCTACGCGGGAGAGGCCCAACATAGTCAATGAAAACCTGTCCTCCAAAGGTTTTTTTCCGCCACCTCAGATGACAAAAGGACCCAACTTGGTAATTTTGAGCGGATTTGCTTAGCGAGCACAGTTCACATGAAACCGTACACTCGAGCTGCAATATGTCCACGGTCGCATCACCTTTCCAGATGAAACTGATCCCTAATCTTTCGCGGCATGGTCCCTTATGAAGTCTAGATGTCCGCCACACAGGAGGAAGAATGAAAATACTGAAAGATCCATCGTGTACAAAAAAAGCGTGAGGCAGCAACTAACTTAGGTTTTCTTCCGCTGCTTATGTCACGAGGCCCAGCAATAAGAGCACCTCCCGGTCAACAGAAATATAAAGGCAGGTGGGGGTGGGTCACCTCCGTTTTTAAGCTCATTGATGGATAGCAGTCAGCTCGAGGATCCATAAGTTGGTGTGGACCAATGTCCGAAAATGCCAGAGGAGAAGTCTAGAGCAACGCCACAACATGGCGGCTCCTGATAAATTCTGTTGGGGTCGTTGGGGTAGTGATTACATGCGTGACAGAGTGTCCGCTATGATATTTTGGATTTGCCCTTTCGCACTGTGCTGAGAGCCACTGTGAACTTAAGGCAGAAATTTGGACTAACCTCCAGCTCTGACCAAGCTTCCCGAGCGGACGGGGGTGGGCAAGGACCCAAGAAAGTGCCTGGTGTGTCGGTTTTCCATTCCAACAAAAATTCTTTATGTATCTACGGTAACCGCCTGAACTATATTTAATTCCAAACACGACATCCACAGCCAAACATTTCCAGCTCATAAACAGTACAACTCTTCTTCTCACAAGGTGGTTAACGCTGCGTGAAGCCTAAAGCTATGGCTGCCGGATACCATCTACTTCTTGGAGCGATAAAAAAAACAGCAGCAACGAGCTAAGGAAGAACGAACATCAGTTCTGCAAGACGAACTTACGACTGAAATTCAGGCAGTAGCCAAGAGACTGGAGGCTGCATCACTGGCCTCTATCTCCAGCTGCTCAAAAGCAGTCTGTTTGCGCTTCACCCCACAACTCAAACTTGGCACCCTTTTTTTCTAAGAGAGTTCAGTTCGGGGCCGCCCACTATCATACAACATTGGAGATGATAACGACGATTTTAAAAAATTTATCAGTCCCTACTAAACAGCAAAGGGGCAATCCCCTTGGCTGCCTTAGGAGGAGGGAAACTCCCTGTTTTGCCTGGGAGTTCTCCTGCTGGATCAATACAAACACCTCCGAGAAGAGGACATAATGACCCCAGGAAAACGAATAGTTTTCAGGGCTGAGCAAAACTCACACCTTTTCAGGATGTTGACGGTAAGGCCAACTCTCGCACCTAGGTTTATAACTTCCTCTAGATGATTCAAGTGCTCGCCTCATAACTCTCACTGCTACACAAGCAGGTCAAGCCAGATAGTTTTGAACACGAACTTAAAAATTTGACATCATGAAAGATAGAATCCAGAGTCCTTGGTTGAGTTCCTGGGCCCCCACTACAGCCAAGCCCATTGGCCACTGCGTGGTGAACTGAGTACAAAATTCCAAGGCACAGCAAAAGGCAGTGAGCAGGTATCCGAGACTCGTGTTTTTAGAGGAATCTGATGATGATTATGCCTGATTGAGATCAAAAATGAGTGCGAACGCTGCAAATACTTGGCCCGCCTTCACCAACACAAGTCGAAAGCAGAATGCATGCAATCGGGGAGAGGCACGGAGAGTCAATTTCTATCTGAGCATTGAGCTTTCGATAATCCAGGTACCAATCTGGACTTCCCGTTAGGTTTTTCGGCACTAAAAACCGCTGGACTGGAAAAATTTGAGCAAGAACGGCTGGCTTCTCGATTAACCCCAACTCTTTAAGTAGTAAATCATCAAATCATATTTCTCAAGATTTCCATCGTGGGCGGAGGCAAGATTTATATGGATGGGAACGTAACAGGACGGGTGTCTGTAAGACCGAATCTCAGTATTCCAAGAGCGATTGGTCGTGCCCTATATTGTCAGTTAGGACTTCAGGAAAAAACTGGAACAAATCTGCCTTTGTCCTCAGCCTCTTTCGGCGTAAGAATGATCCTAGTTTGGAGTCAGAGGAGTCAATGCATCTTATCTTCCATCTCTAAAAGGCACGACAGTCCCACGACGACTCGACATCTGAAAAGGGAAAGAGCACCCGCCTGCGAAAGCAAAGAAAACATGACTGGCGGGCCAAATCCAAAATCATCCAGTTTTTTTCCGATTAAAATCATGCTCCCAAGATGAAAGGAAAAGTCCAGTCCTTACGTAGCCTACCAAAAAGCTCCAATCCCAAGAGAAATAATTAATTTGGATGTGAAATTCTGGGCACTAACAGATTAATAGGTAAAGTGTGGGCGTGAAGCAGTCCAGCAATTAGAGTGAACTAGACGCTCAACCTGCCGTATAGCCCAGAGGATTGTTAGAATTCTTTTCAAAAACAACGACAACGCGAAATCAGTCTGCGCTGCGTGCTGACCCAGAAATCAACCAGGCCTTCTGCACCACATTCCCCACCACAAGTACTATTCCAGTTTGTGGAGCAGGTTGAAGCGGGCAGCCCTTTCTCCCGCTGCGCCAGCCAGAGACAGTCACCTCCCCTCTCGGCCAAAACGATGATAAACTGTCCCCCAATCTATTTCTTTCTGTTTTCCCTTTCTCTGTCTGTGTTCTGAGCAATTAAAACCGAGCAACCCCCTTTCTACCTATCAAAATCAGGAACATAATTTGCCCTCAAAATTACCTTTAACGGCACGAGTCGGGCTTTACACTCGTTCCCGCAAGCTTAACTAGTTTTTTTTATTAAGTGGACAAAACGGTGCTAATAGTCCCACTATTGCTTGCAAGCCATAACAGGTAGGAGGCTGCCTACGGGAAAGGAGCACCTGCTGGCTTCAGACGGACTGCAACCGTATGCATGTGACCGTGGGGAGGGGCGGCGGGGAGGCGCCCCGGAGGCAAGTGTAGGTGAGAAGATGTCACTCGACAATGGCCTCCTCCTTTGCGATCATACTCACGCATCCCCTGAACCCCTCTAGAGATGATGGAGAGGCGGTCCCAAATCCGCAAAAAGATTGCGGGAAACGGCTACAAAAAAAATCAAACGGCAGGAAGCGTTTCATTCAGGGTTTTAAATGCCCTCCAAAAAATAAGGCTCACCACCAACTCCGTTTTTTTTTCGCGTCAAGCTTAAGCGCAACACCCGGGCTACATCTACCTCCCCGTATCTCTCTCCCGACAAAAATGCGCATCAACGTCCTCCGGTCCTGGTGCCTGAGAGGACTGATAAACGCGGTTCCACCCGCAAGCGTCTCCCTAACCCGAGCAGGTACAAAGAAACTCCCCAAGATCTCGGCGTGGAAAACTGGATCAAAGGTGGCACCCTCTTCTTAAGGCAGTCCTAAGAAGGGCGATCAAAAAGCGTGCCTTAAGGAAAACTGCGCTAAAATCATGCATAAGCATGGCATCAGTCATACACAGGACAATTCTCTCTAGCTTAAAAACCGTTCCAGAAAGGAAATGTATAAGTAAATATAGTGTCGCAAGCCCCATCAACTCTGGGGAAGTGTTGTAAAACACTCCCCAAGAAGGGTATGGGGCAGTATTGCCAAAGCTAGAAAAGGAAGGCACAACTATAATGGATGATGTGGGAGTGGTGATGGCCTCACCGCAGCCGCCTTCAGGAGGGCGCACTAACCCATCGGAGACATAGTAACTTCTGGGAGGCTTCGAAAGAAAGGGGAAAGCCGGAGGATGGTTAGCAAAAGTAATTGGTAGTGGGGAACCTCCGTTGGAGTGACAGCGGTAAATAGTACCCGTAGCCCTTCTCCTCTTCCTCACACGAAGCGCACCTCACTCACAACCATCTACAGGCTTGTTTGTTTAATTTTGATTACTTGGCCAGAAAAAGCCCAACACTTTTTAATATCAGAGTCTAAACTAGGAGCTGACAATAAGTAAAAACTGATTCTGTCACGCGCCAATGTAAAAGGCTGAGAGGGCCCATGCCAATCATGAGCCCTTTGCTGACCCGGACATGGGAAGTGACTCAAAAATTAATATACGTCCTTCTTCTAAATATCCTCCATTCGGGTTTTACAAAACTCCAAATTCTGTGTTACATTTGAGAACTCTGCATTCCCAGCTGCGGTCCAACGCTAAATACCAAGCCCGTAATTGAGCCCTTAATGCCCTCTCACATCTCCCTCAGGGCTTCCTGTCTCTGCTCGCCCCAGGAACCTCAAAAAACCCAACTCGGGGGGCCTAGCGTAGATGTTCAGAGCACCCAGGGAAAACGGCCATATACCAAGACAATTAAGACAAATAAATAGCAACAATAAACATGACAAAGCGACGTACGCAAAACAATTACTTAGTTATAACCTAAGTGGACTCAACTCTCACAACAAAAAGGCCTTTACACTCTGACCGAGAGGTCCAAGTGGAAGAACTTAATTACCTGCTACCTAACTAGAAGGATAACTCACCCCTGCAAATATAACACTAGACCACAACCGTACAAACACAGGGGGAAGCCAATAAAATATAACAAAACAACACATTGAATAGGGGGAGAAGCTAGAGTGTACAGTTTAGATAAAATTTTTAGCGGTTAAGCAATTTAAGAGTGGCCTTGCCTCCCTGCAAAAGGGAAAAGTCCTGCAGGAAGCAACGCACACTAAACCAAATTCCACCCCCGTAATCCTGTGCTAAGGGCGAGCTCCTAATTGAAAAAAAAAGTTGTGTACAGTACTCTAACCTCCCCTCTACCTAACACTTAACCTACACCAACCAAACAAAAACCAGAACTGAGAGAAACCAGAGCTGAGAGAGCAGCTAACCACCGCTTCCTGCTACCATTGAAACCGTACAATCGCCGCACTCGCATCAACCCCCCACAGCAAACCATCAGGGAAGCGCGCGCCCCATTGGTGGCAGAACGGGATGCCGGATCAAAAACTAAACTAGGTAAAAAAAAGAACACACCTTGGTCAGCATAACTCAGGTTTCATTGTTACTAAAGTACACAAACATAGGCCTATCTAGTCAATATAAAGTATATATACCAGTCAGATAATCATCAACTATAAATAAAAAAAAATAAAAAGTGCCTGCTAGTAGTTAATATTTCCTCAAACAATCCTTATTCAGGTAGCAAACCTGCATAACAAAAACATTAGGAAACGCCGGCGGCCATGAATTTATGAAACCAAGAAATGGCCAAATTCCCACCCGGTATCCTTCGGCTAAGGGCGGGCTCCTAATGAAATCCAAGAAATACACTAAATAAATAATCTAAAACTAACTTAAAAATTAAATCAAACACAATTATAGAATACTATATAAATGGCCAAACAATAACAATAACAAATAAATTAAACGTGAATATGAGCAGGGTAATCACGAGATGTTGACTAGTAGAAAATGTCCCATTCATGGTGGCCGTGCCTTCAGCAGAGATGCAAAATCGAAGGTTCTCTGCGACCCACGCATGATGGAGAGAGTGACAGCAGGAAAATCAATTCATCTCCTGGATCCGCTGGAAAACCAGGTTTCAAGCCTAGTACCCCTTTTAAAGTTAATAAAATAAATTAAAAAATAGTTTGCCAAAACCAATATAGATGTTTAATAAAAGTAAAGTTGCCAAAAAGTTATACTATCAAGAATTGTTAAAGTTAAGTATAAAATTGACCCAAAACTTTTCAAAATATCACAGAACCCACCCAAATCAATTACTTGGATAAAAATTAAATATAAACCTTAATATAGAAGCTGGTAACATTAGAAAAACAAATCTAATATCACAACAAGATATTCCATTTTAAAAGAGTACTAAAAACAATAAGTTTAACAAAGAAATTTAATGTTGAGGTATAACGCAGTAGCCTAACCATAAACGTAACGATTTTGGTTAAAAACTATTATTAAAACAGTGCCATTTATTGACAGAATTGAGGAGCTCAAAATTGGTGAAGAAGCCAGGGACAGGGCAAATCCTGCACTTAGAAATAATAAATTTCCCAACTCAAAACAACAACAACCCAAAGAAAGGTTAGTATGAAAATCCCCCTACTGTCACAGAAACAAAAATTTAAGCGTTTTATAACTCTTGGTAAAAAAAAAATTATTAGAAAAAAAACTGAATGGCCATAAAGTAGCCACCCTATTAACAGGAATCTAATTTAAGAAATTATGGATGGCAGAAGAGCCTTAATAATTAACCAAGTAAGGGCTATAAAGGGGGGAGTTTTATGGGCTAAAAGACCCGAAGAAACGTGTACATCTCTGCAGGAAAGGCCTTAAAAATTTAGTAAAATGAACCTATCACAGAGACAGTCTCTCTGGGTTTGTTTAACAGCAAAACTACATAACAAGTGACACATAACAATACCAATATTGGCTGCAGAATAAAAATATGAATCTGTAACATATAGCCTAGGACTGGCTCCTCACTGGAGAGACAGAAAATTAAATTTAGGGGCCGAATAGAAAGGGTGAAAACTTAATAAAAGTTGTAAGTAGAATTTAATTTGAAAGCCATTTATATAAATATATAGTTAACAGCCCTTAAGCTACTACTAAAAGATTTAATAAAAGGGGCAAAACTACAATTTGGGAAAACCCATGTGCTCTTTAAAACCTTCCACAGTTTGAAAAATAAAAATAATCACTAAAATTTAAAAGAAAAGACAAAACTTACCTCCATACAGTGAGGGGCCCGTAAACTTAGCCGCACATGTTAGAAGGAGAACAGCTCAGCAAAACTAAATAAAACCACTTAGTTTAAAACGCACAAAAATATAAAACTGGAGCTACTCCCTTAACGTTGTACACCACGGCTCGGAGTGCTCTACCCACTTCTCACAACCAACTCTAACCGCGAAAGGCCAAACCGCCTTCAAAAGGTCAGTGGGGCTCTCTGCAGCCAATACACAACCACACACACATACACCTATATAACAACACACATGATGCCGGGGGGGAGATATATGGTAAATTGAAAACCGGCTCAATTGGCCTAAAGCATCCGTAGGATGAAAATAGTCCTACCACTCGGTCAGTAAGATGTCTCTTTCCCCGGCCCGTTTAAATTCACTTAACGGTGCCATATTTTTGAGTTGCCTTGTTGGTTCCCTAATCAAAAAATTATATACGCATAAGCCTCCCGGAAAATCTACATGCTCTAACATAGTGTCTGCATTACTGCGTGTCTTCCTTAGCATAACCTTAACATGCTTTCTGTCCTATGATTTCTTCTGCAGTGGCTATACAACCTATTTTACATTGTCCGATTTTAGAAAATACAAACTACCTACCGAAAGCCTGAGAAGCTCAATAACAGTCTGAATGAAAATAGTTTCCCATACGTATGAAGTTAGAACATTTGGACTGTAAGTACGCATACAAACATTTTTAAATAGAGCCTTTTTTATATGAAGTTTTTTATACTGTATACAGGTTGCGTTTTTCTGGATTGCAAGCTAGAATTAGGAAATAACTGGCATGATATTGTTGTGTTCATTCATCTTGTTTTTACTTAAACTACTGAAAAAATTCTAATCTCACAATGTCAAGGATTGCATAACCACTAGGTTTTTTAAGTATCGTTATTTGGAAATATTCACAGCCTTTTTTGGGCTATTATTTACCCAGTGTCTATAATAGTAATTCCCAAGTGCAATTCGTTTGCATTAATCATTTCGTCACTCTCCTGCTGCAATTCTGTGGTAAAATTTACATGTTTAACCTAGGTTTTTGTGGTCCTCCATTACAAGTAGTGAAATCAAGATGCTCGTAAACATTTAAAGGTACGCAAATTTTTTTATCCTCTTTGAAGAAGCTTCAGTTGAAGTGTCAACCACAGCCTGTTTTGGGGTCACTCAAATTTTTTATTATAGAAACATAAATGTTACCAAATATTTTAGAATAATATAATATTCCGCGAAATAGTTTTTCCAATATCTCCTCATAATGATAGCCTAAACCTTCCTCGCTTTTTCAAGAGAGTATTCTTAAAATAGGAACTTACCCAAATTGGCCCACATTACTTCATAGATCAAGCATTTGGGAAACAACTACATTTAGGGCGGTTCATTCATATGTAAAGATACAGCTAAAAATTTACATTCTTCAAAACCGAAAAATGTCCCACGGCTGTCCATTGTAAACAATAAATTGCACACTTAGGTTATCTCTACTGCTTAATTTAATTTTTCAAATAACATATTAAAATTAGACGGACCATTATGAGTAATGGAGACCATAACTATGGCGTTATCAGTAGCAGAATACAGTATGATGTCAGTGCCAGCAAGCGATATTCTAACACTCTGCCATCAATTGTAAATGGACTATTTTGTTGTGCGAGGAATATAAATGAATCTTTCAATTTGTAATCTGAATTCACCAATATATTTTACTTTTAATTAAAACATCTTCCAAGCTTTTCATGTAATTTTGATTGTGTCCTCAAAGAGAATTGTTTATGGTAAATATTTTTCTTAATGAATAATGCGATTTTCTAAAATAATGAAAATACGCAACAATTAAAAAGTAATCCTTACGAGTTAATTTACTTGACTATAATATAAAACAACGCATCATTACTTTGTATGATTTTTTTTTAATATATAAGAAGAAGTAGATAAATACTCGTATAAATATAACTTACTCGCAAAGAAAAATCAAAAGAAAGTAAGTTAGTAAAATTAACAAATTCACAAAATATAATTCTTATAATTTCATAGTTTTTAGATTGTTATTATTCCGTTTTGGGAGTTCATGCAAAATCTGAATAGATAAAAACTCATTTTTCCAAATTTTCTTTCCAATATATTATAGATATTATATTCCAATTATTTACTGTTAACACTTATAGTAACTATATTTTTAGTTTTAGGCGATTGTGTAATAATATTAATAAAAAAAATACCATAAACTATATAATTCTCTAATAGATTTTTATGTTTAACCAGCTAAACGTCATTAATACAAACCCCAGTAATGTTCGCTATTGGAATTTATCTCTAACATGTAATGTATATCGACTCTGTAAAGTGAGATTATAAACATTGACAATAAATTCGTTGTCACGCAAGGAAATAGTCCACAACATTGTGTATCGGTAACCTGGAAACGGAAAATATGTTGTTGTATCCTTCCGTGATATGGTCCAACTAACTATATACAGTTTTAGTAGGTTTTAATATCTTATTCGTTTGGTTTAAACTTGTGTATATGAATAACAACTTAGCGTACCAATTAACCATATTGAACATAAGTAGTTTCAACGCGAGAATGAAATAAAGTTATTTCACATTACATTAAGATGTGGTTGAAAGATAAATTCTAAATTCTTTCGTAGGAACCAATTAAACTAGGTATTTGCAAACGTCCGATTTCAGAGTTCAAATGGCAAATACACTTTTTTAGATTTAAATCTAAAACAGATCAGGGATTTACAATATCTTATAACTAACACTATACTGAAGAATTTAGTACAGTATGTCATTGTATAAAAGGAAATATGCCCATAGGAGATCCTGATTTACATAACAAAGAGCATTGCGAAGCATGGGTAAAACTTACCTACATAAGTATATTTGAGACAAAAAAATAATTAAATTGATTATTATAACTATGTATATTAAAAGTAATTTAGGTGCTTAGTTCTAAGGTTAAACGTTTAATCACTTTACACACTTTTAATGGGTGCGAATAGTATTTATCTGTAAATTTTCTTTCCTAGAATACTAAACCGTTATAATATAACATAACGTAACATTATTAGACAATAATTTAACAGCAGCCATCCCATCGTTAAATACAACCCAGACGAGTAAATGAGTTACTTAATTAATTCGCTGAAAAACATCGAAATAAACTAATGATTACGCCTCAGAGAAACTTACACACTGTAAAACGTAAAACAAACTTAAAATGATGATTCATTATTTACAAATAAACATATCATTCCAGTGTTTTGCTAAAAAATTGACTTAATATAGAAAACAGCTTAAATTTGGAACATGGCTCTTTTAAATAATAGTATTTTGCGCAACATTGAAGACAAAAATGCGATTTTTTGCTATCTTATAAAAACACCACCTGTAGGCGTAAGTTTCAATACAGATTCCTTGAAATAAGAATAGGCCGCTATATTTCATTCCAAGGAAACGGAGGAAATTTCAATGATAAAACTATTGAGCACAATCATCTTGAATATTTACAATCCGAAAAAAAAAAGGAAAAAAAAAAACGAAGGTACGTTCGCATTTATAATTTTAATTAGTGATAAACTTTGGAATAAATATGAATTTAAAAAAAATTGTTCTTTCTGTCATATATTTGAGATAAATAGTAAGTAATATAGTCTCTTCTTATAGTTTTTTAACAAGTATTTATCTCGCAGACAATAATTTTCTCAAGGATTATGTCAAAGAGTTTTTTAAATTGTAGATTTAATTTGAAATAATCAAAAGGTTTTCCTTAATTATAAAAAATAGAACACTAAAAGCTGTTCTGTATGTTAATTTCAAAATCAGATTTTATTACTAGTTAGTATCTCGGATTTATTTAAATAAATTAAATAAAAATTTTATTATTTTATGATAGGCTACACATAAATGGTAAATTTTAATTTATTGGTGAATATGGGTTGAAATAGCAGAAGATGAAATACATTATATAATATAGACATAAATCCTCGAAGGTATGCATTCACTCAGCTTTATGGTCTATAAATAATCGTCCCTTAATCAGTCTGCAACTTCCCCCTTTCTTACCTTTGACATGTAGCTTTATTGTTTAGAGTGACAGTTTTGAGCCTGTGAAAAATGTACCTCTGATGGAAAGAACCTGTTAATGCTCATTTGGTGCACTCGGCATGGAAAGGAACTCGGTGTATTTCTGTGTTTCGTTTATTTTAATAAGGATTTATAGGTTTTATATTTGTATGATAAATTGTGCCTATGTTGCGATTATAGTGTAAGATAGGTTCATAATTTTTCGATGTAATAAATGCATGCATATTTTTTTTATCTATTACATATTATACCCTCGAACTTTATTAATATTTGTATTTATTGTTTTTTTTAAATTTAAAAACCAATTATATTACAGCTCGCACAAACTAATAACCCTAAAGAAAGAGACAAAGGCATAATTAAAATACAATTAATTTATGTTTCCCCATCACGCGTTTTTTTTAAATGAGGTCCAGTAAAACCGTTTGGGGCAGACGAGGTATGAGTTATAATTGAACAAAAATATATGTGTGCCTTTTGAGAATAGGTTAGGTAAGACATGAATTGTTTGACGATCACAGGATTGATGTTGTCCATGAATGTTGAATTAGACTGTTGACTCAAAAACCCACCTTAACCAACTCTGAACTAATTAGCTTTAAACCTGAGACATGATTTGAATAAATATAAGAAACTGCTTTCAATAAGAAGGGTTTTCGGCACACAGAACCTTTCGTTGCTTGGTCGTTTCAATTTATCAAAATAAAAGAAGAATAAGAAACTCAATTTAAAATTGTATTTATGTACAATATGGTTGTCTATCGCAAGAAGTAATATATAAAAGGTGTTGTAAGATCATGATAACAGTTTATATAATTTTAAAAGATAATCACTTACGGACACAGTCCACGGGAGTTTTTGGGCCTTGGTGGGCGAGACAAGGGCCAATTTATTATATACGCAAAACACTGCACTTTGATACCGAGGTTTTTTCAACTCAGACAGCCATGTATAAAAAGTCGTGAGATTCAATTAAGATCAGTATTTAAAATAAAAAAAAAACGTGATATACTATACGTTCCCTGTAACAATATAATTACTGTCTTGGAAGAAGGCTGCCTAACTTCTCAGTGTATGAAATACATTAATTTTCATTATTAAATGCACCTAACTTACCATGCTGTGTGAGTTGATTATGTTTGTTTTTCCCCTCCCCAAACTTCTAGTGAAATTTTTTTCATGACTCTTAAAACATTCTTTCGTTATGAAAATTAGTCCAGTTTATGAACTCCCATAAAATAGAAAGATTTAAAAACATTATTCGCTGAATTAGCTTAATAATTTATAACATCTAATTGGAGGATCAGAACACATGTCCTAAAACTGTTTCACTGATGTAAAAATCCATGTTAGTAAATTACCTATGTAACCTAATAAGTACTTGTACTGGATAATTAATGAAAGATTATATTTCTAAAAATTTCGATTTTTTGTGTGAGTGAAATAAAGGTTTCCAATGCTATTTTGAGATTTAAAAAATTATTTTCAGAGAATCACACATTACTTATATCACAAAACAAATTTTCTTTGTTTTCTAAAATAAATGATTAAATATAACAACTCTATATTATGTAGGAATTGGCTTACTTTTACTACCTTAAGGTTTATAAGAAGGAAGACAGATTATTTGGAAAGTCCTATTTGTTTCTTCTGAGGGAGGAGAGAGCGAGCCAATTCAATAGCGTCTTCACTCTGGCCAGTAGGAGGTGGTGGTGAAAACACTTTGGAAAGTCACGTGATTTCAGCACTCTATAATGGCGTGGGAGAGAAACCAGTTTAACATAGAGTGTAGTGATTGTAGACACTTCTCTGCCAAGTAAAATTTTTGACCCGCCTGAATAACTTGTCCCTGATAAGTAATGTAATAATTTTAACCAAAGCTGTTAATAATAATTGCAAAATGACCAATATCCATCATACCAATGAAACGTTGTTTACCTAGGAATCTTTTTATTTTCGTGTAAAACTTATAGTGTCTAATACAGATGAAAATATATCCTAGGAGATATCTTACGGATAGTTTGGGCTATGTGTGTTTAGTATGTCACATATTAAACGTATCATATTAATGTAAACAGTTTTCAAATGTAATACCATTCTCCCATTTTGAGCCCCCCTCTGTGCTATAATTTCTACCCATTAAGACCAATTAAAAATTTCGCTATACACTCAGTGGAAAGCCAATGGAGTAATATGCCCACTCGCCAATAAACCTTGATGTATGCATACATATAAATTAAGCTCATCGTTAAAATAATTCAAGCAAAACGCATGTAATACTAAATAATACCTAACCTATGTCTTTTACTGAAAAAAGCTGGTAATAATTTTTCATTACTACCGTATAGCGCAAACCATAGAACAAGAAGTCAAAAAGGCTCGTAACATCTTCCCTCTGGAGACGCCCATAAAATATAAATTATAATCTTAAAAGTTAGTTATTACAAACGCTCTTTACAGATCTCTATCTTATCAGAATGTTACGCCACAAAACAAGCTCCAAAGCTCCACATAATATTTATACGGTGCTTCTTCAGAAAGTCAACCTAACTTTTAAATGTGGTTTGGATGTAGAGGGAGAAATATTGTCCAAACTTTTGTTTCTTCTCCGAACAGTGTAAATTTATTAGTCTTTTGTTTTCTTTTTCTTTCTTCACAAAATTGCTGGGAATTATTTTATTAAATACCAAATACATTTCTCACAAGGATTTGAAAATCATAATCGATTCCTCCTCCCAAAACACCTTGAAAGCAATCGTATAAACCAGAATTCAAAATCGTGCACATTTTCATAGCCTACACTTTTTTCAGTTATTTAAATTGCTTAACCACCAATAAATCTTAAAAAATAGTTTAACTTCAATTGCTCTTCGTTTTCTTATACTCCCAATATATAAGACATCAGTAACGTAGCAAATTTAAATTGAAATAGACCCATTTATCTTCGTTGAAACCTAAAGCTATTCACGATGGTAAAACAGCATTAAATTTGTTTTCCATACACACAATCTTAATTATTAAACAAGTTTTTAATGTGTGACAGAACACATCCATACAGGTAGCAATGAAAGTTTTTCAAGTCCAAAAAGTGATAGAACTTGGATAAATCTCAGTTATAGACAGAAGTAGAGATCAACAAACTTTTTTTTTATTTATTAGGTCGCACACGGAATTTCCGCACTTCTAGTCAGGTGACATTTTATTTGTTACGTTCCATACCAAATTATCTTAAAATTTATCCTAACTTATCGGGATTTTCACATACTTCTGCAGCAATAACGAAAACGACCCTAGAGTGTAGTAACCGCTCGAATTCTTGCTCATATCACTTTTAAGCGGTAATGCACAACAATGCAGACCCCACTAATAGATACAAACTCATTAGTAATGACAACATAATAATAAAACATTTTTATATTGCCGTTTCCCCGTTTTCCAACACAAAGTTAAAACAAGTAGCCGCTATATAACGGTTTGTTCTTTAAAATTCGTGTGCCAAAATAACTAATGTCCTTGAACATTTTCATGTGTTCTAATGATAGTTTATTTCCCTTTAGACACTTGTAGTAGTGGTAACCACACTTATCTCAGACATTTATTTTTCATACAAACCATTGGCTATTTTTTCTACTGTGTGATATATCGTACTTTTCATTTTGGGTTTCTCATAAAGGAATATATTCATAAAGTTCCATGCCCTAATCCTAACTAAGTTAAGGTGTTTAAAATTCCCTAGTATTCCTATATATTGCCTTACTTTGTTAATGTTTTTTTATTTTTCCAAGAAAAACCAAACCAGTAAAAAAATATTAAAAAACCGAAAAACATCTTCTGAAACACAAACAGAGATCTACTTTCCAAACGAAAACAATTTTGAAAAAAATTTTACTTTTTTTTGACATACCACAAACGAAATAAATTCAAATAAAAATTCTGTTTTTGGTGTTTATTTTCCTTTCACAGCTTTAAACAGGTTAGCCAAAAAAAAGGAAACTAAAATAATATAATACACAACGAGTACTTTTGTATCGAGTAAATAATGCAATAACAATAATACTTATCGTAAGGTGTTGAAAACATTATTGAAACATTTTCACGAGGTGCAATATAAAACAAAATTTTTTACTATGTAACATTAATTTAATAATATGGGAAGTAATAATATCATGATTTTATAAACCAAAAAATCCGAGGATTTGAAAAAAATGGTGAATACATACTGTAAAAAATAATATTTCAGAGAAAAATGTGTAAAAATTTCTATGCACCTTAAAATTTAACACATAGGTTTCTTTATTTAACCTGAATAGATCAAGAAACGAGTTTTAAAGATGGTTGCACAGTGTCATTGACGCCTACCAAATCATTTGGCTAAAAAGCAATTCTCTTTGTCCCCAAAGATGATGAAAAAAATTTCTTTTTTGAGTACGATTGGAAATATACTTGTATAATGTTTCCAAAGACAATCTAAATGTTAAATGAAGTTATGTAAGATTTGGAAATTTTTGCATGCCCAAACCTTAGAGCGAATCCTGGCTATGAACCATTGGGTGTAAGCGTACACTGTTATTTTTTATTTTTTATACAAAATTGCCATCATGGGTTATTTATAAGATTAATGTAACAAATGTTCGATAAGGGTGTTAGCCCAAATCTTTTTGTTATATATGGCAATGCCTTCCAACACACATTTTTTGAATGTATCTAAATTGTCAATCTAAAATTCGCTTTCTTAATTAAAAACATTTCAGGTTTAATTTCTTGTTGAATATATTCAATGCGGAAAACAACAGATAATATATGACATTTTATTATAAACTCTTCGATAATAGGCTTCCGTTTTATCGCAATTCAGGCCAGATTAAATGTAACATAAAATTCATTAACTTTAAAATAAGCGTTCAGCAATGGATCCTTACGAATAATCTAAGTAAAACAAAAAAAAGTTGCAACATTTTTTGAAATATAAAACTCTTTCAGTAATGTCTGTGGTGGCCCCTACTAATTTTTCAAT
>NW_025784606.1:0-24561 GCF_021130785.1 Homalodisca vitripennis
AGATCCTTTGAGGCGGGCTTTGAAAGCTCCTATCGTTACAGATAACGACGTTAAACTCGTCCTTCAAACAGTGAGTGATAATAAAAGTAAAATTAAAAAAAACCAACGTATCTTCACAACATCTTTAGTTTAAAGCACTGAAATTTTCACAAATTTTTATTAAACAAAGAGAGAGACTTTTAATGTGTTTTTTATAGAGTAGGAGTTTAAAAAGTTATTATTTTAATGAAAAATAATACTTATGTTAATTTTTATATTTGTTGTGTATGAAGGTAAAAAAGAAAATATCATGTATTTTAACATTAATACGAAATAATTTCTATAATATATTTAATAACTTTAACGAGTAACTCTAATATATATTTAATTCCGAATATCGGAAACGGATCCAACGATTTTCTTGAAGTTTTTTGTGCAGGGGATTTTGGAGGCGATAAATCGATGTAGCTAGGTTTCATTTTTAGAACACGTTGTTTTATCCGTGTTTTTTAAGCAATGAAAAACTGCTTTTTGTTTACATTCTATAGTAAATGACATCAAGTAAATAACATCTGACGTATCGTAACAAGAGCAGTAAGCCAATCGTAATAGCTGATGTTTCTTGAGAAATGTCAAAGAGTAAAAATTAAAAATGTTTTTATAAATTAATTGACGAAAGTTCAAACAGAAAGGAAATTATGATTGTAAAATAAGTTCATAAATATTTTCACTCCTTCGAAAATTAAATATATTTATCTATTTCATATACTTTTTCCCTAACGTACTGCTAACATGAGGGTTATACACGACTTTTTACATAAACCACCTAATATTTCTCATCTGTTACGACTATCTCTGTGAACATGGAGTCAAATCATTAATTACTTTAAGAATTCTATAAACAATTATTAATGTGTGCTAGTATATTACTCATTTTTTTTTAGTTTTAAATTTAGAATATATAGGCATACATTGCAATAGCTGATTACATGAACTATGCACATGCAGCTGAGTGAGTGAAACAAACACTATCAGTGCAGCCAATCACTAATACTAACACATCATGTTTACGTGTCGGTGGCAAGCCTGATAACATGAAGCGTATTATTGCTATACCACGATTGCCTCAAACCGGGATTCCCTCAGTTGTACTCTACTCTGTTTGCTATACAAAATATATTTTTCTTCTATTTAGATTTATGTTTTATTTTTTCATTGATGAATATTGTAGTTGATATTTACATAACAGACTATGTCCATAGTTTTGGGATTGATCATTATCTGTACAATCGAAACGGGATCAATTCAGTCTCTATGATAAATTCATTAATACTTTACATGTTTTTATTCCATAATAAAGTAGAATACTACACTCTTAAACCAATTTTGTGTTTTCATAAAGTAATCGAATAAATTAGATAACTACAAATAATTACATAATTAATATAAAACAAATACAAAGACATAATTGATTATCTTCTGTCAATTAATAAACTCAAGTTATTTGGCTTTTCTGTATTAAGTGAATATATTTCATTTTTAATGCATCCTTCAAGCCAGGCAAACCCGGCTTTTAGGCAACTTATTTGGTTCAGTCAATTCGTAAGTTATTTCATGTTATGTTTATGGTCAATAGATATTGAAATGAAGCTAGCGTCACATAAATGTTTAGGGATTGATATAAAAAAGTAGATCTACAGTCAATACATGTAATCATAATATTGATATTCAAAGTTGTGACATATCAAGTGTTATCCATGGGTATTTAAGCTCGGTATGTTTATCCACATCACACTAACACATATATATGTAAATGTCTGTAGAGAGATATTTTAAAGCAGATATTGAATAATCTAAGCTTACACTGGCTTGCGTTTTTTTTAAAAATAAATGACAATTATTTTATCCAATAAACGTGAGTTCAATTTCAAATCAAATCAAATATCCTTTATTTCCAAACAGACATATAACATGCATTGGATTGCGTCATAAATATTGTAAAAATACAAGTAAAGTTTACATCTATACATACAGACAATTTACCAATAAATTCATTTGGTTGTGAGTTCATCAACAGCCAGTTATGTACTAATTTGTTATGTAAATAAATAATTATTGGGAAATGATAATAAATCTTTATACTCGCATGCATAGAGTACCAGAGCTCTCTATCAACATTTTCAGGTATTATTTCTAGATCAATGTTTTGATAGACTTTTACATGCTTAAAAAGTAATATTATTTTGAACGACTAAGAAATATTACATATAGGATAAGGTAATAATTTTCCCAAATTATTTCTAAACTTCTCTCAGTATTGATATTGAGCAGTCTCTCATCATCATTTTTGGTAGTAACTACTTTATTTTGACGTGGTTGACATCAGCGACCACCATATTGGTTCCGCCATTTTGAAATTATTTCATGTTTATTAAACATTAAATGTTGCAAATGATTAAGCACGTTTGCATGGCAGACGTTGTCCATATTCGTTTATCACGTTTGTTTTTGTAAGATTCAATATTTAATGAATGGGAGTTCTTGTTTTTCAGTATATTTAAAACCACAAAATAATCCAGTATAATTATATACCAGACATAATAGTGTTTAGTGGTTAAAATTAAATTAATTTTTTCACAAAGTTAATGGAACATAGTAAAGATCCATAAATATCTTTTTATTGACTAATTGGTCTCGTAGCATTTATGTCCGTAATTTACTACCAACTTTAATCGCTTTAAATGGATGGAAACAGTATAATACTAGTCCATAGACAGTGATTATTAAAATGACAAGTATAAAGTAATTCTAATACCAGTTTTCTATATTTAAAAATATTTCCATAACATTGTACTCTATGTAGGTTACATATTGTGAGAGAAATTCTAACCAGATCTACTATGAAGGAATATATAAAATATGAATCATCCCGATTTTTGTACTATGAATAAATTGAAATTTAGAAAAATTACATATGCAGAAGTAAACTTTTCACCACCAAAAGATTAAACTCTGTGTACTTCCAAAACATATAGATAACAAATCTGTGATAGCCTAATAGTTACGCACAACATTTGTACACAGAAATCTTCACTTCGACAAGTTTTAATTTTTCAATGAACGTCTAGTGAAAGCTTTTTATCTGATATATTTAGACGTTGTTGTTTGCTTTTCTGCATACTAGGTTAGCTATAATTATTATCTATTAACAATAAACTCATTAAGTAAATTTAAAGTCGTTTCCTAAGGATTATTATAGTAAACCAGTTTAACTAATTTATGATCGAAATCTTATTCCAAGTCGCGTTTATTTCACTAATATTGTTATAAAATATAATAAATATTATATAACTGATTCTCATTGAAGGTAAAAAGCATTCATCAAAATGTATTTCCTCATTTGATTTCATATATTCCTCACAGCACATATTAAATACATAGTAAATTCAAAGAGTTTATTATAAAATAAAACAAAGAATCAATTACTTTTAAAACTTTTTTCAGGTTAAAATAAAATCTAATTAAGTTTAGACCACATTTAAGTGGGAATGCACAACACCACCTATCGCTTCGTGAAGGCGTAATAGGCTTCGCAAAGTTTACGTGAAAAATGTCTATGCTATAGCTCATTTCTTTTCTCAGTGTGTCCAGCTGTCAGGTAGGCATACAAAAATAGTAACCAATAAAAAGTTTGTTACCTCTTATACCAAGAGTAAAAATAAATCGTGTCAGACCACATAGTGATACACTTAACTGGCGCTCAGCCAAATCCCATGGTTGGACACGCACCATCGTAGAGCTCATTCTGTATATGCAACAAAGGTTTCATCCAAAGGCTACTATTTATATGTATCTAAATATCTTGTGACTTGATACACTCATATTTTGTTTAATAGCAGGGTTTCAGTAATAAAAATTCCATAGATATAGCTAAGCTATAAAATCATTCAAAAAACATACAAATAAAAACGTCACATATAAAACAAACAAGTCAATTGAAGAATAAATTGAAAAATCCAAAAAGATGAAGAAGAAATTATTAATAAATCAGGTATATACCAAATTAAATGCGATGACTGCAACAAAAAATACTTTGGACAAACAAGAAGAAAAAATTCATACACGATATAAAGAAAATTGCTCCCACATTAAATTCAACAGAAAAAAAAAATCGGCCGTCGCACACCACTGTATCAATACTGGACACACTATATCACAGACAAACCTAAAACTATTAAAACATGTTAACACTCCTAGATATTTAAATGCATGAGAGTCATATTACAGTAATCAAACAAATACAGAAGATCTATTAAATCAAGAAGATGGACCAATACAAAATTCAATATTACTTAAACGAATGTTACAAAAATAACATTCAAAATTTATGTAGTATAATACCAGTAATAATTTAATTGTATTTAAACACTACGCCACACAGGACAAATTAATATTAAATCACATATTTGTTATGTTATTAACTCCACTTATAGGGTTATATATATATATATATATATATATATATATATATATACATATATATATATACATATATATATATTAATGTAATGAGAATAACTAAAACCCTTTAAATTAAAACTTTTTATTACATACACGTGTTTTCAGTTTTTAACCATCATCAGTGTACATTAACCTCTAAATAAATAAATAAAAAATAAACAATTAGATATACACATGTGGACCTTTTAAACATATGTTAAATTTAAAATGACACAGTTGTAATTTTTTTATTAGTAACCTGTATTTAATATTTTAATTTTTTCAAAAATTGGATTTAATCTTATTTTTCAGATTACTATTTAAAATGTTATGAGGATCTTTATTATAATTTTGATAAATATGTAATTCTTCTTTTGTGTTTAATTTCTCTCCTTTCCTTTCGATATCTAAAATTTCCATGTTTCAATATTTGTGTAGTTATGGTCAGTCTCCAATAAGTGTTCAGCAATGTTATTGCTGAACAATTTAGAAACAGCCATAAAGAAAACAGACACAGAACTCCACTCCAAGAACCTTTCCGATACAATATTGTCCATGAACTAAACAAAAGTAAATTTAAAAGTACAAAATCCTAAATCAATAAAAATTTCAAACAATGATATGAAGTTAGTAACATCCATGTCAAGAAAACTAAAAGAAAATAATTGTATAATATCAAAGGCTGACAAAGGGAATACTGTAGTAGTTATCGACAGTCAAACATATCAAGGAAAAGTTGAAACATTTATTGACAGCGACCAAAATTTAAAATTTAAAAAAGGATCCAACTCAAGAATAGACAAAACTTATAAATGCAACAATAACTAAATGCAAAAGTTTATCAAAAAAAGCAGAACAATACCAACTCAAAATGACAAATCCAAAAGCTCCTACTCTAAAAGGTCGACCAAAGACACATAAACCAGATATTTCAATTAGACCAGTAGTAAACTTTCGTAACTCTCCTACTTACAAGGTATGTAAATTTTTAAATAACAAAATAAAAACCCACATACATTTTGAAAATAATTACAGTATATCAAATTCAATAATCTGGCAAATCAAATTCGAGATATTCAAATTCCATTAAACTCTTTCTTCATATTCTTTTGATGTTAACAACATGTACTCAAACATTTCAAAACAAGAAACAATTCAAATCCTAAAAGATAATCTAATAAAATACAGTAAACTAGATATGAATGAAATTGACGATATCTTATCATTGACAAAAAACAACTGTTTAATCAAAATTATTTTCAATAAAATAAGGACTTTTACAAACAAGAAGATGGGTTGGCAATGGGATCTCCTCTTTCAGGCCTTCTTGCAAATATATATATATATATATATATATATACAACATTTAGAAAAGAACAAAATAATGAGTGACACTAATCCATTTAAAGGACAAAAATAATTTATTGATTTAGATATTTGGATGATATATTATGTCTTTTCAATGGAGATGAGAACCAGGCAGAATACTTTTTAACATTTCTCAATTCTATATCATCAAAAATTAAGTTTTCTAAAGAAATCCAAAAAGTCAAAATTAACTTTCTTGATATAAGTATTTCTAATCTTAATGGAAATAAACTCATTTTGAAATGTATAGAAAAACAACCCAAACAGATTCTTCTAATAACCATCATCCTCTAACCATCCTTGGAAATACAAATTAGCAGCATTTCACTCAATGGTAAACAGAATGTTAAATATATCAATGAGTGATGAAAATAAAAATAAAGAAATAAAAATAATAAAATACCTAGCTGTCAAAAATGGATATCAACCCCCAAATTGTAGACAAAATGATTAAGAAGAAAACAAGAAAAATTAATAAAACCAACAAAATACTACCTAATCATAATCCTACAGAAATTCAGAAATATATATATGTGTACCATTCAATACTAAATTAAACAAAGCTGTTCGAAAAACCTTTCAAAATTCAAAATTCTCCATCATTCAGTCACCAAACAAGAAACAATACATTTAAACTTATTGAAAAAAAGTGAACCAAAATGATGACAAACAGGAATTATACAAACAATCTGGAGTATACAAAATTAACTGTAGTGACTGTGAAAGCTATTATAATGGGCAAACTGGAAGAAATTTTAATAAAAGGTTTAAAGAACACATATAAGCTTTTAAAAACAAATAACATGTCTACAATAAAATCAAATTTTGCTGAACCCTTATTGGAGACTGACCATAACTACACAAATATTGAAAAGAACATGGAAATTTTTAGATATCGAAAGGAAGGAGAGAAATTAAACACAAAAGAAGAATTATATATTTATCTAAATTATAAATAAAGATCCTCATAACATTTTAAATAGTAATCTGAAAAATAAGACAAAATCCAATTTTTGAAAAAATTAAAATATTAAATACAGATTACTAATAAAAAAATTACAACTGTGTCATTTAAATTTAACATATGTTTAAAAGGTCCACATGTGTATATCTAATTGTTTATTATTTATTTATTTATTTAGAGGTTAATGTACACTGATGATGGTTAAAAACTGAAACACGTGTATGTAATAAAAAACTTTTAATTTAAAGGGTTTTAGTTATTTTCATTTACTGTACCTGGGAGGTAAAGGGCATTATGTCACAAAACCTAAACTTTTCAGTACAGCTGTTTAAAGTTTTTTCCAATTTTCTTTGCATATAGAAAGTTAATTTATTTATAGATTTTAAAAAAACCTTTGTAAAATTTAATCTTTGCACTATTTTTTTTTCAAAATAATATAGTTATTGATTATGAGCCGGTTCAATACCTATATCTCCCCGGCTCATGTGTGTTTTATATAGTGTATGTGTGTGGTTTATTGGCTGCAGAGGCCACTGACCATTTGAAGGCGTTTGGCCTTTCCGGTAGAGTGGCAAAGACTCCGAGCCGTGGTGTACAAGTTAGGAGTAGCTCCAGTTAAAAATTTTGTTTAAATAAGTGTTTTTTGTTAGATTTGCTGAGCTGTTTTTTTTTCCTTCTAACATGTGCGGTAGGTTTACAGTGGCCCCTCACTGATGAGGTCCAAGGGATGAGCTGTTTATCTCCTGTCATCTCTCCATCATGCGTGGTCGCAGAGAACCTTCACTTTGCGCTCTGCTGAGGGACGGCCACCATGATGGACATTTCTACCAGTCAACATCTGTGATACCCTGTGATATTGTTATTGTTGCCATTTTATATAGTTTATATTTTGTTATTTAATTTTAAGTTAGTTTTAGATATTATTTAGTTATTTCTTGGATTTCATTAGGAGCCCGCCCTTAGCCGAAGGATACCGGGTGTGGAATTGGCATTTCTTGTTTCAAATTATGGCGTTTCCAATTTTTGTATGCAGGTGCACCTGACAAGAATTGTTCGAGGTATATACTACTGCAAGGCACTTTTTATTTTTTATTTTTTAATATATATATATATATACTTAATTATATTGACTGGATAGGCCTGTGTTTTCGTAGTAAATGAACCTGAGTATACTGACCACGGTGTTTTTTTTTTTTTTTTTTTTTTTACCTAGTTTAATTTTGATCCGGCATCCCGTTTCGCCACCATGGGCGCGCGTTTCCCTGGTTGGTTTGCTGTGGGTGTGCGAGCGGCGATGTAAGGTTTTCAATGGTAGCAGAGCGTGGTTTCCTGCTCTCTCAGCTGTCTCTCAGTTCTGGTTTTGTTTGTTGGTGTAGGTTAGTGTTAGGTAGAGGGAGGTTAGAGTACACATTTTTTTTTATTAGGAGCTCGCCCTAGCACAGGATACCGGGTGGAATTGGTTTAGTGTCTTGCTTCCTGCAGACTTACCCTTTGCAGGGAGCAGGGGACTCTAAAATTGCTATAAACCGCTAAATTTACCTAACTGTACTCTACTTCTCCCCTATCAATGTGTTGTTTTGTTATATTTATTGCTTTCTGTGTTTGTAGGTTGTGGTTAGTGTATATTTGCAGGGTATCCTTCTATTAGGTTAGCAGGTATTAAGTTCTTCACTTGGACTCGTCAGTGTAAGCCCTTTGTGAGTTGATGTCCACTTAGTTTACTAAGTAATTGTTGCGTACGCTTTGTTGTATTTATTTTGTCTTAATTGTTTGGTATGGCGTTTTTCCCTGGTGCCTGAACATCTGTGCAAGCCCGAGTTGGTTTTTGAGGTCCTGGCGAGGAGGACAGAAGCCGAGGGAGATGTGAGGGCATTAAGAGCTCAATTACGGGATTGTATAGCGTTGCACCGCAGCTGGAATGCAGAGTTCCAAATTAATACTGAATTTGAGTATTGTAAAACCCGAATGGAAGAGTTAGAAGACGATATTAATTTTGAGTCACTTCCCATGTCCGGGTCAGCAAAAGGCTAGATTGGCATCTCAACTTTTACATTGGCGTGACAGAATAGTTTTACTTATGTCAGCTCCTAGTTTAGGACTCTGATAGCGGGGGTGGAGGTAAAAGTTGGGCCTTTTCGGCCAGTAACAAATTAAAACAAGCCTTAGATGGTTTGAGTGAGGTGCGCTCGGTGAAAGAGAAAGGGGTCGTACTATTTACCGCTGTCACTCACTCCAACGGAGGTTCCCAATACCATTAACTTTGCTAACCGTCCACCGGCTCTTTCTTTCGAGCCTCCCAGAGTTACTATGTCTCCGATGGGTAGTGGCCCTCCTGAAGCGGCTGGTGAGGCATCATCTATAGTTGTGCCTTCCTTTTTCTAGCTTTGGCAAATTTGCCCCATCCTTTGGGGAGTGTTTTACAACACTTCCCCAGAGTTGATGGGCTTGACACTAATTTACTTATCCATTTCCTTCTGGAAGTTTTTAAGCTGAGAGAATTTCCTGGTATGACAGATGCCATGCTTATGCAGATTTTAGCGCAGTTTTCCTTAAGGCCGCTTTTTGATCGCCTTCTAGACTGCCTTAAGAGAGGTGCCACTTTTGACCAGTTCCATGCCGAGATCTTGGAGTTCTTTGTACCTGCTCGGGTTAGGGAGCGCTTGCGGGTGGAACGCGTTTTTACCGTCCTCAGGCACCAGACGAGACGTTGAGCCATTTTGTCGGGGAGATACGGGATGTAGCCCGGGTGTTGAGCTTGAGCTTGAGCGAAACAGAGTTGGTGAGCCCTTTATTTTGGAGGGCATTAAACCTGAAGAACGCTCCCGTTTGATTTTTTGTAGCCGTCCCGCATCTTTTGCGGATTTGGACCGCCTCTCCATCATCTCTAGAGGGGTTCAGGATGCGGAATGATCAAAGGGAGGCCATGTCGAGGCATCTTCCTCACTTGCCTGCCGGGGCCGGTCCATGCTCCGGTGCGGTCTGAGCCAGCAGCTGCTCCTTCCCGTAGGCAGCCTCCTACCTGTTATGGCTGCAAGCAAGTGGGACATATTAGACCGTTTTGTCCACTTAATAAAAAAAACTAGTAAGCTTGCGGACGAGTAAGCCCGACTCGTGCCGTAAAGGTAATTTTGAGGGCAAAAATGTACATAATTTTGATGGTAAAAGGGTAGCTGGTTTAATACAGAACAGAAAGAAAACAGAAAGAATTAGACTTGGGGACAGTTATCATCGTTGGGCCGAGAGGGGAGGTTGCTGCTCTGGCCGCGCAGGGAGTAAGGGCTGCCCGCTCAACCTGCCCACAACTGGATGTGCTTGTGGGGAATGTGGTGCAGAAGGCCCTGGTTGATTCTGGGTCAGCACGCAGCCTGATTTCTTTGTCGTTTTTTGAAGATCTAAAATCCTCTGGGCTAATACGGCAGGTTGAGCCTAGTTCACTTATCTGCTGGACTGCTTCACGCACACCTTTACCTATTATCTGTAGTGCCCAGATTTCACATCCAAAATTAATTATTTCTCTTGGGATTGGAGCTTTTTGGTGGCTAAGGACCTGACTTTTCCTTTCATCTTGGGAGCAGATTTTATCGGAAAAACTGGCATGATTTTGGATTTGGCCTCCAGTCATGTTTTCTTTGCTTTCGCCAGGCGGGTGCTAGTTCCCTTTTCTGATGTCGAGTCTCGTGGGACTGCTGCCTTAGAGATGGAAGATAAGAGCTTGACTCCTCCTGACCAACTAGGACATCTTACGCCGAAAGAGGCTGAGGACATAAGGCAGATTTGTTCCAGTTTTCCTGAAGTCCTCACTGACAAACTGGGCACGACCAATCTCTTGGAATACGAGATTCGTCTTACAGACACCCGTCCTGTACGTTCCCATCCATATAAGCTTGCTCCGCCCAAGATGGAAATTCTGAGAAATATGATCGATGATTTACTTAAGAGTGGGGTAATCGAGCCGTCTTGCTCAAATTTTTCCAGTCCAGTCCAGCGTTTCTAGTGCCGAAACCTAATGGGAAGTCCAGATTGGTCCTGGATTATCGAAAGCTCAATGCTCAGATAGAAATTGACTCCGTGCCTCTCCCCGATTTGCATTCTGCTTTCGACTGGTTTGGTAAGGCCCAAGTATTTTCTCCTCATTTTTGATCTTAATCAGGCATACCATCAGATTCCTCTAAAACACGAGTCTCGACCTCTCACTGCCTTTTGTGTGCCTTGGAATTTGTACCAGTTCACCCGAGTGCCAATGGGCTTGGCTGTGGGAGCCCAAACACTCACCAGACTCCTGGATTTCTATCTTTCATGATGTCAAATTTAAAGTTCGTGTTCAACTATCTGGATGACCTGCTTGTGTACAGTGAGAGTTATGAGGAGCACTTGACTCATCTGGAGGAAGTTCTAACTAGGCTGCGAGAGTCTGGCCTTACCGTCAATCCTGAAAAGGTGAGTTTTGCTCAGCCTGAAAATATCGTTTCTGGGTCATCTTGTCTCTTCTCGAGGTGTTTGTATTGATCCAGAGAGAACCCAGGCAATCAGGGAGTTTCCTCCTCCTAAGGATGCCAAGGGGATTGCCCGTTTTGTGGGAATGATAAATTTTTATCGTCGTTTCATCCCCAATGTTGCTGAAGTGGCGGCCCCTCTGAACTCTCTTAGGAAAAAGGGTGCCAAGTTTGAGTGGGGTGAAGCGCACACAGACTGCTTTTGAGCAGCTGAAAGAGGCAGTGATGCAGCCTCCAGTCTTGGCTATGCCTGATTTCAGTCGTTAAGTTCGTCTTGCAAACTGATGCTTCCTCCTTACCGTTAGCCGTTGCTGCTGTTTTATCACAAAAAAGTAGATTGGTATCCGGCAGCCCATCGCCTTATGCTTCACGCACGTTAACCCCTTGTGAGGAAGAAGAGTTGTTCTGTTTATGAGCTGGAATGTTTGGCTGTCGTGTTTGGAATTAATAAGTTCAGGCGTTACCTAGAACATAAAGAATTTTTGTTGGAAACCGACAACCAGGCACTCTCTTGGCTCCTTGCCCACCCCCGTCAGCTCGGGAAGATTGGTCGCTGGGGTAGTCCAAATTTCTGCCCTTAAGTTCACAGTGCAGCACGTGCGAGGCACCCAAAATATCATAGCGGACACTCTGTCACGCATGTATCACTTACCCAACGACCACCAGAATTTATCAGAGCCGCCATGTTTGTGGCGTGCTCCTAGACTTTCCTCTGGCATTTTTCGGACATTGTTCCACACCAACTTAAGGATCCCGAGCTGACTGCTATCATCAATGAGCTTAAAAACGGAGGTGCCCACCCTCCTTATTTTCTGTACCGAGGTGCTCTATGCTGCCGTGACAAGCAGCGGAGAAAACCTAAGTTAGTGCTGCCAAGCTTTCTTGTACCGATGGTCTTTCAGTATTTTCATTCTTCTCCTGTGGGCGGTACATCTAGGAATTCATAAGACCATCGCGAAGATTAGGGATCAGTTCATCTGGAAAGGTATGGACCGGGATATTGCAGCTCGAGTACGTTCTTGTGAACTGTGCTCCGCTAAGCAAACCCGCTCAAAATACCAAGTTGGGTCTTTTGTCATCTGAGGGTGGCGGAAAAACCTTTGGAGAAGGTTTTCATTGACTATGTTGGGCCTCTCCCGCGTAGCAAGTCCGGAAATAAGTTCCTACTTGTTTGTGTGGATGCCTTCTCCAAGTTTGTTTGGTTGTTCCCATTGCGGAGTGCTACCGCGCAGCTCACGGTGCAAGCACTTCGTAACCATTTTTTTTCAACACACTTTGGAATCCCCGCCGACCTTAGTTTCCGATAATGGTTCACAGTTTTGTCTCCAATATCTTTAAAAAGAATGTGCTTTGGGCACGGAATCCGCCATGTGACTACTTCCCCCTTTCTATCCTCAGCTTCTCACGCCCGAACGGTTTAAATCGCAATCTTCGATCTGCTCTCATTGCCTTTCATGCGGAAAATCAGACCACCTGGGATCAACAACTACCTTGGATCCAATTTGCCTTTAATACGGCCCAGCATGAAAGTCACAAGGCGGTACCTTTCGAGTTATTATTTGGCTTTCCGCCAAACAACCCTTTGGCGAACCTTTGGAAAATTAGCGATCTTCTGCCACCCTCCTGGTACTCCCAATGTGAAAGCCACTTGGGAGGCAGCCAGGCGGAATCTCATTCGGGCTAGGGAGTTAGTAAGGAGGAAGTACAAACCGAGGTCGTATTGCCAATCCCTTCCAGGTGGGGGATCTAGTTTACTGCAAGGCTCACCCAGTCAGTTCGGCTGTGGATAAAAGAGCTGCTAAACTTTGCTACAGGTGGACTGGTCCCCACCGCATCTTGAAGTTTCTGACTCCGGTGACTGCCCGACTGGGAGATCCTCAGTCCGGGAAGATTTTCAGGAAGGCGCACATATCCCATCTGAAGCCTTGCCGGAGTCATCCGTGATTTCTCTTTAGTCTGTGCGAGAGGGTTTTAGGTCCAGAGGCCTGATCACCTCTGCTCCTTCTTCCTGATCAAGGTTCCTGTTTTCCTTCTTTGTACCCACGCAACTCTTGGAGTGATTTCTTGCCTCCAACTGGATTTTCTTGGTTTTTTCCCCTTCTGCAGACTTCAGGGTTTCCGGTTTATAATTCTTCAACCATTGGGGGGAGAGGCATTTCGTTTGGTTCTTCTTCATTTTGAAGAAATTAACAGAGGGGAGTTCCTCCTTTTGGGGGGGGAGTCTGAGCCGGTTCAATACCTATATCTCCCCGGCTCATGTGTGTATTTGTCTTGTATATAGTGTATGTGTGTGGTTTATTGGCTGCAGAGGCCACTGACCTTTTGAAGGCGTTTGGCCTTTCCGGTAGAGTGGCAAAGACTCCGAGCCGTGGTGGTGTACAAGTTAGGAGTAGCTCCAGTTAAAAATTTTGTTTAAATAAGTGTTTTTGTTAGATTTGCTGAGCTGTTTCCTTCTAACATGTGCGGCTAGGTTTACGGCCCCTCACTGATGAGGTCCAAGGGATGAGCTGTTTATCTCCTGTCATCTCTCCATCATGCGTGGTCGCAGAGAACCTTCACTTTGCGCTCTGCTGAGGGACGGCCACCATGATGGACATTTCTACCAGTCAACATCTGTGATACCCTGTGATATTGTTATTGTTTGCCATTTATATAGTTTATATTTTGTTATTTAATTTTAAGTTAGTTTTAGATATTATTTAGTTATTTCTTGGATTTCATTAGGAGCCCGCCCTTAGCCGAAGGATACCGGGTGGAATTGGCATTTCTTGTTTCAAATTATGGCGTTTTCCAATTTTTGTATGCAGGTGCACCTGACAAGAATTGTTTTTTTTCGAGGTATATTACTACTGCAGGCACTTTTTTATTTTTTATTTTTAATATATATATATATATATATATATATACTTAATTATATTGACTGGATAGGCCTGTGTTTATTTCGTAGTAAATGAACCTGAGTATAACTCTGACCACGTGGTTATTTTTTTTTTTTTTTACCTAGTTTAATTTTGATCCGGCATCCCGTTCGCCACCATGGGCGCTGCGTTTTCCTGTTGGTGTTGCTGTGGGTGTGCGAGCGGCGATGTAAGGTTTCAATTAAAAAAAAAATTTTTTTTTTTAGTGAAAAATAATTATTTTTTCAAAAGTGACTGACATAGTGCCTTTTACCTCTTAATATACCGTTGAATAGTAGGGGTGGTGATTATGAATAAATAAGGCATCATGTACTGTGTCAATGTATAAAAAACTTTTATTGCCTTAAATCAATTACAACTAGAACAATGTTTATAAGAAAAAACTTAGACCTGCCATTATTTAGCTTTCAGGATTTTCTTCGTCTTGAGAACTCGGGTAATCACCTGCTGAGTTTGACGACTTCAATGATTTATAAAATGGGTGACATACTGATGGGGACAAAAGGTAACAAGGACATAAGGTCATCATACTTTTGTTTACTAATGGGATGTAGCTGATTGGTTACAACACTAAGATCTTCGGGCCATGGTATTACATAGCTTCTTCGAGATCGTACAAAGTCCATGCATCTAAATTCTTCATTGAAATCTGTTTTGAAAAATAACTGCCCTTGGTTTTCTTTCCTGACCTGCAAATGGACACACTGTGAAATGAGTACAGGTGCCTTTTCACAGTCTACTTTCCTTGAAACAAAAGGTGCATCCCTTCCAAGTAACAGATTATCAAATTTCAGAAAATCATCCAATTCCCATGTTGTAGACAGAATACTTCTTTGATGTGCTGCGAACCAGTTGTTGCCAATCCCATGGCGTAAGTATGGTCATGTTTGCTGTTTTTTTCCTGTGTAATTACACATGAACGTACAAACTGCCTCTTGACATCGGGATTGCTATTCTCAGTATAATAAGAGTTAAAAATCTTTATTCGGTCACCCTCCGTAACCTTATCGTAGCATTTAAGCCTACAATGACATGCTGGTTTCATGGTTTTGGCTGGTATAATCTTACCTTTTTTGTTTATATACTCCAGACCTGCAGCACACTTCCTTTTTCTAACATTGCATTTCCAATCATCTACATGTCTAACCTTTTTTCTTCCAGTTTGCTTCAGCAAGGATTTATTTTTTACTTTTCTTTTCTTTTGAGGTGTTGAGTTTACAATAGGATTTAATTGGTGATTCATCATATCATCATCACTGCTCTCACTAGTCAAGTGCAAGTCATTAAGAAGTACATCATTGTTGTCAGCTGAATTGTCATTTTGTTGTTTATCGTCTAATAAACCAAACGGTGTTTTTACATACCTTAGTTTTTCTCAACTTAGGCTTAATCCTATCTTTGTTTGCCCCATTTTCAACATCCGATTCGGAAGATTCGCTGTCATTTGGAAAATACTCCTTGTCAGCATCCGAGTCATATGCTTCACTGAGACTTGAATTGAATTCCCTATTTGCACCTGGAAGAAAATTAAATGTATTAAAACACTGCAATAGGGAAATATTTTGTAATTAAATAAATAAATAATTGTTTTAGAAAAACAACTTTAGCTTTTTGTTTCAACTTTTGTATTTGGTTATTCAGGGCAAATGACTTTAGTTGTATTGGTTATTGTAAGGTTAGGATAGAATATTTGGCACCACTTATTTTTGTGTTAAGAATTTTTTGTTTTCTAAGGTAAGGTTAGGTGCTAATCTGAAACTGAACTTAATTTTACCTAAACTTATCTAACAAATACCTATCAAGTAAAAAATAATTTCCACCTTAAATTACAACTCCAACTCAGTAAAATGCCCTGAATAAAAAAACCCCAAAATTGAAAACAAAAATGGCACCGTAGTAGTTCTAAAACAATTACCAAAAGATTGAAAAGTGTGTTGAATTATTGTTGTAGGCTATAATGAAAGAATTTCTCACTATGGTTATTTGTTATAAAAATTGAGTTGGCTAGGCCCTAGCTAATATATCGAAGTAATGGATAGTTCATTAAACGAATCAAATTATCTCTATTTACTTAAATTCTTTGCGTTAACTTTAACATGTCACTTATATTAGCCTAGCCTATATCATTAATTCATACTATAATCCTATTTGTTTACTTGTACATTGCACAACAAATCAAGATACTTTTTATTCCCTTTTGAAGTAGTAACTTCGAACTCAACTAAAAAATAGACTCGCTATTGAATTATACTAGGTCGGTAATTAAGAGATTTTTCACATTTCTCATCACCTCACATAAAAGAAGGTTGGTAAAAATGTTGGCTAGAAAAGCCTTTTGGCCTCATCTTAAAATCGCAAAATTAAAATAAGATGAAATAAAGATATCTTTTTTATGAGTGGGCTAGGCCTTAAAAGTCCAAGTTTCTAAGAAATCACAAAAGTTTTAAAACTGTTTTCTAAATGTTACATCCAATAGTTTATAGCTTAAGTTTAAGAGCACTTTTAGAATACTGAAACTAACATTTACTGTAAATAAAACTACATAGTTACAATCCCTTACAATGTACTGAAATGTAACATAACCTTAAAAAACAAACTTACCTTTTTCAGTACCAGTATGTAAATTTCGTGCCAAATTGCACAACATTCTACCACGAGAGGTTCCAGAATTCATTTTCAGTTACTCCTTAGCTATAAAACATCACAAGTAATATTATTTAAAACTCAAAACTTAAGAGAAATAGTCCAGACAATTCATCAACATCCAAAATCAGACTACTATTATTGCATCAGCTGGTACCTAGATGCTTAGCTCTATAGCAATATGTCCTTCTTTTCTTATTCTTCTCTGTTCTGTCTATTGAGGTATACAGCACTATGTACACATGACGCATTTTACCTCAAACCAGTCAAATAATTTTGAGGGGTACAAAGCATTATGTGCAAACGATGCCTTTTACCTTCAACCGAGAATGTGACATAATGCTGTTTACCACAGCTCATTTTCTTTAGTTTAAGGAATCGGACATAGTGCTCTTATACCACTGTGTACAGCACAAAAAGTTAAATAAGATGGTGCTGAATTACCCGATTTTAGAAAAAATGGACATAGTGCCCTTTACCTCCCCAGGTACATTAATGTCATTAATATAAATCACATATGTTAACTATTATTAATAATCAAATTTACTTTTTGTATTTACTTTTTGTGATGTGTCTGAAGAAGATAGCCTCGCTATCGAAAGGCCTCACAAAACAATAAAGGTATTAAAAATTGGTTTTATGTTTTTAATGTAAGTTAACAGTGACCAATATAAGCTCCATCTACAGCATAGCTAAGGCACTTCAACGCTTTAGAGTGCGCTGAAATTAAATATTGCCTCCAACTTTTATTATTCAGTTTCTCTCATTTTATTACTTTATGAATAATCTACATGTGACATGTGCTTCTCTACTCATATACTCAGCTTGTTTAAACATTTATTTATTCTTCTATTGTCTCGCTACCATCACAATTAATCATAATACCAATGTAAAAATGTATGCTAAAGCTCAACTTGGGCAAAGTTTGTTTATATACTAATAAAGCTCTCCAAATGAGTCTCTTGCAACCGGAAAGCTTTAAAATGATCTTCATATATCAACAGAGAACGGTCATTCTTTACACCTTACTCAGTGTGCTGGAGTAAAAACCTTTATATTTTACACGTAGATTTTAATTTTACAGTAAATAAAACAAGGTGTTTCCTAATAAAAGGTTTCTAAAGCAACAGTTATATAATATTTAGCCTTTGATACAAGCCTTATATAACCGATGTGTTTTTTAACTTTTCCACACTCATCCATTTGGATGTTATTTACCACCTTTATTATATTATTTTTTACCGTTCTATATATTTCCTGAGTATTCTTATTGATATAATACATGTACATTTTTGGAAGTGTGGGTATTTTTTCTGCTAAAAGAATAATTTGACAAATTCATTTATTTTAATTTTTTATGACACTCTATATAAACAATAGAATAAAATATAGGGCTATTTACAATTATAAATTACTTTACTACTACTGCATTCCATTAGCTCATAAACCCCGTTATGATAAAGCTTCAAAAACATTGGTGTTTTCAATACAGAAATGGTTGCGGTAAGATGTAACGTGGTAGGGTGTGATCAAGGGGAATGTGTCATGAGATACACCTTTAGAGGTCCAAGAACTTCCGGCCCTGGGAAGATGAGATAGAAAATTTTATCGATAATCGTTTGAATATTTAAAGGCTAGTTTCGGATGTGACAAGATTCCCTTTTTTACAAAAAAAAGCGTGGAGTGGACCTTGTAGTGAAACCCTCGGTATAACAGAATCCCCAAGGAAAAATGTCGCATATATAAAGCTGTTGGGATGGCTCCATCGTTCGTAAAATAACCAATGAACGGTTCCCTCGAGCCGTAGGTAAAATTCTGGGAGCTTAGGTAAAATGTACTAACTTGACATACTAGAAGTCATACTCTTAATACATGGATGAATTATAAATGTTTAATAAATATTCTCTCATTTTGAATATTCTTTTTTAAGGTCCTAGTTTTATATAAATTGTGTAGTCTACTAACTTTATAGACATTACAGCCGAACTTGGATAATTCCAGCATTTTAATTAAAAAAGTGGTGGATACATTAAACTTTCATCCCGGCCTCTTGACACTCCTTCAACAAGGCAGGAGTACGCTACACCATGTGTGAGTATTTGCTCAGTTTTCCATGGAAAGTTTAAAGCCTATACTCCTTTTTGAAAGACATTCTATGGAGAAACGTGCAAAAAATCTACATCCCACAGCAGATAAAAGATAAAATTTGTCATCCTACCAAGTAGGCTTATAATTTCAGTTATATAATTGATAGGCTTCAATGATGCTCAACCAAATTCCATGTTTTGGCTATGCACCATTATAAAAATCACTGTTTTCTATGTAATAATGACATTTAAAAATATTTTAGAAATATAAAAGAATTTTCTTTGGAATATCTTGTTACAAGATACATTCGCAATTTAGTTCACGAAGTTTGGTTTCATAACAGTGTATACCCAAAAAAGTCCAACTTGTCTGTCTCTAAAAAGATGTTTAAAGTAGTTGATAGTTTTAACACTTTGTTGTTTATTATGCGATTTTCCTCGTTGTCATCTCCTTTGGTTACCTTATAAGATAAGTGTAAAAACCTAATAAAAACCGTGTTTTGTGTTTTATTTAATGGAGTAAATCCTACCGGAAATTAAAAACATAACAATGTTCAACAGGATATTAAAAGTTATCACAACAGGTTATGTGTGGTATAAATTGAACACATACCAGCCTCGATCAGTTTGACAGAAAATTTGTATTCCAATGAATTGAGCAGGTGGTAAGTATTGATAATAAAGTTTATGAAAATGTTTATCAGTATATAAACTCCCGATGAGTCTGTATAATTTCGTTGTATTAAATATTTCCAATTAACTTTAACTCCAGTTGTTTTCTCTCATTAATTAATCAATATTTCTTATACTTGTCCATTAATATTCTTTAGAATTACAAGATAATGAATGTTTAGAAAGATGGAAAAGTTATGAAGTTAATTGAGATTAAGTGAGAAGTTAATCTTCGATTAGCCCGTTTTAGTAATTTAAAATTTTCTACACACTCTTTTTAATTCGGTTTTAGGTTAAATCAATGCAAAAATATATTACTCAAAAATTGAATTATAAAGGCTAGTATGAATACATCTGTAATAATAATAAAAAAATAATTTTATAGGGATTCTAATAATATTAATGACTTTACGAATCATTGTGATTAGGTAGAAACTTGCATACTAAAATCAGCACAATAGCAAATCGTTCCTCGTTGGTAGTAAACAATGGAGAATGATTGCATATAAAACTCTTAGACATGCTAAAAGAATAAACATTTATTTTACTGCTTTTTTGGTTGACTGGGATTAATGATGAAGAATAAGATTGACGGATCATGTTACCTCGTATCGTGGGTAGAATCAAATATTAATGTTTTTCTGATATTGGAGTCTCTAAACCCTATCCTCCATGATACTGTTTATTATTTAACGTGTGGGCTTTTTAATCTAGGTTTGACCCCTACAGTTTATCCCAGCCATTGGTAGTTTCAAGAGGTCCGAAGCCAATTTCCATCTTGCAAATAAATTATTGCGGCCTGAAGAGTATTTAATCATACTATTAACTCATCTTTTTTCGTCAACCTGTTAAGTTCAAGTGTTTTCTTGGCCAAAACTAACTTTTAAAAGACAAAAACTGGTCTTTAAAAAATTTGGAACTTATGTCAGAACTAAGAAAACACTATGCTATTACGCTAATACATAATAACCACTTCGCTAAACGAATTTTTTGCTTCTGCCTAGATTAGTGATCTATAAAAACCTTCAAGGGTAAGAAATACATTTTTTAAATACCAAGCAATGCTGGTAGAATTTAAAAAACAAAAACTGCAGAGTACTTTGAAAAAATCCACAATATTACCGCAGAAAAAATCATAGCAAATCAGGTTAAATATCTTCAAGAAAGGAAAATAATTTCAACGTAAGAAGCCCTGAGTATGCAAATACCACCCGAAAAGTTAGCATCCTATAAATAAAGATCGTTTAGGTCGGCGAATGCGCCATCTATATTCAGGATAAAGTTCTTCCTCCCTTTCAAACTTCAGCTCCTCTAATAACGGAAGGAGTGGTTTACTTGTTATCAGTTTGGTTTAACATCTGTTGGAACTGTAGACGACTTTAACCACGAAACACGGACGAAGCATTTGAAGAAATGTAATTGTGAAAAAGCAATGTTTCGACGCTGGTGTCTACACTTCGATTTTAGTCCATATATTCGGGCTTCGTGAGCCGAAGAATTTTGTGTAAGCTTCTACCTCAGTGAGCTGATTTATTCAAGGTTGCTAAAACTGAGGAGTTTCCGTGGAGTTACATGTGCTTTGAACCATAATCAATTCCTTGACCTAAGTTATTTGGCTGGATGCTGGATGTGCCTGGTACAGAATATCCCAAGAAGCAGGGCAAGGTGATTCCAATAAAACCACAACATTTAATGGTGATTTCCTGTTACCGGAATTTTCTTTACTATTTGGTAACAACTCACAAATCTCGAGTATTTTTCATTATCTTAAACGATATTTATTATTTAAAATTCACATTAAAACCTGAAGTTTTATGTGAAGTAACCCACCGTTACACACTATGTGTAAACTTCCTAGCCTGGGAAAGTACTGGTAACAGAACATTAAAAAAACTATGTGTACTTTCAAGCTGGGAAGGACTGGTAACGACATTAAACTATGTGTAACTCCTAGCCTGGGAAGTACTGGTAAACCGGACATTAAACCTATGTTTGGGTAACTCCTAGCTGGGAAGTACTGGTAAACGACATTAAACTATGTGTACTTTCAAAGCTGGGAAGGGAACTGGTCTCAATACGATATTAAACTATGTGTAACTCCTAGCTGGGAAGTACTTGGTAATGACCATTAAAACTATGTGTATCTTTCAAGCTGGGGGCAAGGACTGGGTAAACGACATTATAACTGATGTGTAACTCCTAGCTGGGAAGGACTGGTAACGACATTAAACGTATGTGTTACTCTCGAAAGGCTGGGAAGGTACTCGGTAACGACATTAAAAACTATGTTGTAACTCCTAGCTGGGGAAGGACTGGTAACGACCAATTAAACTAGTGTGTCAACCTCCTAGCTGGGAGAAGCTACTGGTAACGGACATTAAACTATGTGTTACTTTCAAGCTGGGAAGGACTAGGTAACGACATCTTTTAACTATGTGTAGCTTTCCAGCTGGGAAGGACTGGTAACGACATTAAACACTATGTGGTACAACTCCCTAGCTGAGGAAGGACTTGGTTTAACGACATTAAACTATGTGTATACTCCTAGCTGGGAAGTAATGGTAAGCGACATGTAAAAAACTAATGTGTACTTTCAAGCTGGAAGGAACCTGGTTCAACGACATTAAACTATGTGTAACTCCTAGCTGGGAAAAGTACTGGTAACGACATTAAACAATTGTGTAACTTTTCAAGCTGGGAGAGGGACTGGTAACCGACATTTAAACTATGTGTATACTACCTAGCTGGGACAGTACTGGTAAACGACATTAAACTATGTGTACTTTCAAGCTGGGAAGGACTGGTAACGACATTTTAAACTATGTGGTAACTCCTAGCTGGGAAGTAATAGGTAATGACATTAAACCTATGTGGGGGGGGGTAACTCCACAAGCTGGGAAGTACTGGTTAACGACATTAAACTATGGTGTAACTCCTAGCTGGGAAGGGTACTGGGTAACGACATTAAAACTAATGTGTACTTATCAAGCTGGGAAGGACTGGTAACGAACATTAAAACTATGTGTAAACTCTAGCTTGGGGGAAGGACTGGTAACGACACTTAAACTATGTGTAACTCCTAGCTGGGACGCAGCTACTTGGTAACGGACAATTAAACCTAGTGTGTGACTTTCAAAGCTAGGGAAGGACTTGGTTAACGTACATTAAACTATGTGTAACTCCTAGCTGGGAAGTTAACTACGGTAACGACATTAAACTATGGTGTAACTCCTAGCTGGGAAAGTACTGGTATACAGACATAAACCCACCCCCGGAATAAACATATGGTGTTACATTTCGAAGCTGGGAAGGACTGGATAACGACAGTGTAAACCTATGGTGTAACTCCTAGCTGGGAAGGACTTCGGTAACGACATATAAACTCATGTGTAACTCCTATGCTGGGATAGTACTGGTAAACGACCATTAAGACTATGTGTACTTATCAAGCTGGGAAGGAACTGGTAACTAACATTAAACTAATGTGTAAAACGTCCTAGCTGGAGGAAAGTGTACTTGGTGAACGACATTAACACTATGTATGGTGTACTTTCATGCTGGGAAGGACTGGTAACGACATTAAAACTATGTGTAAACTCCTAGCTGGGAAGGACATGGTTTAACACGACATTAATACCTAATGGTGTAAACTCCTAGCTGGGAAGGTACTGGTAAACGACATTAAACTATGTGTACTTTCAAGAGCTGGGAAGGACCTGGTTAACGACCATTAAACTATGTGTAACCTCCTAGCTGGGAAGTACATGGTAACGGACATTAAAAACTATGTGTAAAACTCCTAGCTGGGAAGTACTGGTAACGGAACATTAAAAACCTATGTGTTACCTTTGCAAGCTGGGAAGGACTGGTGAACGACATTAAACTATGTGTAACTCCCTTAGCTGGGAAGGGACTTGGTAACGACATTTAAACTATGTGGTAATTTTCTAGCTAGGTAAGGACTGGTAACCACCGTTGAACTATATGCAACATCTAGGTGTTAAGGACTGGTAAACCACGTAGATCAAATTAAAAGGTCTTTATTAAATAGAGTAGAATGGCGCAAATACTCGACCTCGAAAGATTTCTCTATAGAAAAAAAGAGTTCGCTTGTTTTTAGAGTTTGAAAAATTTACATTATATAGTCCTGTTTTCTAGATGGTTTAATATTCTTGTCTCTGTCTCCAAGTTGTTAAAAGAAGTTTACCGTTAATAAATAAATACTCGTACTAGTTTTTAAGGTAAATACAGACTCTTCGATAATATAGTTATAGTATACCATAACCAATAGTATACAAGGAGTTTGGCTAATAAAATGTCAACGTAGGCAAGATTATACAAGATATCAGTATATAAAAGAGAGTTGGTAATAGCAAAGAATTAATAATGTAAATAAAAACATTTGTATCAAGGTATATTATACGTGGAGAGGAGAGTTCATTTAGGTTTAGCATTTAGACTTTAATTGTTGTTAGATCTATACATTACAACTTGATTTTCAGATGAAATATTGCTATTTGGGTTTACTGGTACAAACCAGTTTCTATACATAGCGATGTACTAAAACATTATAACTAAGGAGTCAATAATATATAAATACAGCATCTTCAAATCATTGTTACTCTCAGACTTGAATTTTGTAACTTCCTTGTGTACATGATAAATTTAATGTTATTAAAACATTAAAAAGAGGATTCTTGAAAATGTAAAAACAGTGCTTGCTACAAACAAATTGTTTCGAAAGGACAAAGTCCGTGCAATATTTACTCCTAGTCAGGTATTAAAATTTGTGCAATATAAACCACAAAATGGAGAAAAAATCCTAGTGGTATATATAACCGAATTGGTAATGAGAAATTTAAATCAGATTATTGTTTCTTTTTTTAACCATTTGGTTACTGTTACATTACATTTATTTTCAAACTTTTTTTAAAAAA
>NW_025784607.1:0-24560 GCF_021130785.1 Homalodisca vitripennis
TAAATCCAAACGTAGTGGACAATAAAGGACTGTGTTCGACACATTAACTGGAACCAGGTGGTACAGAGGGTAGGCCTGTGACATAATTAATCTTCAGAGAAGGAGCCAACTGGAGGGTGTGTGATGACTGTCACCAGCTACTCGCCTCCCATTGCCTTCTTGATAGCTTTAGATATTGTTAACTCGTATCCCAATACTAGGTACCCAATAGTTTGCTAAAGGCTTTTATAGTTTTATTGTAGACGCCTTTGATTTTCTTAGTGGTGTTTTATATTAACGTGGTATCTCGACTAGCATGCGGTAAAATTAATACAAAATGCATAACTGGAAGACTAATTTATAAATATTTCACCAATAACATTAATGACAAATTCTAAATTATGTATACATGATATCTACTCAGTAAGCTGATAAAACTGTATGTATTTTTAAAGTTGTCATATGTTTTACACTCTCTATATTAGATAATCCTATATTATATACAGCCCCCCCACCCCGCATCCATGTGAAACCACTCCATCTCAAATCTCAACTGATGGAGAATGTATACAAATTCTATACATTAGTCTCGTTATGAAGTTGCCTGGGACCAAACTTTGTATAATTTGGCACGCGGGGTACCTTTTGTACGTGCAACTCCAGGGGAAGAGCAGGAAAAAGTATGAAAAACCGGGACTTTTTTACTTCTTAAACCCCTCAAAAAAAAATTTCGAGAAAATTTGCTCGCATCTTTTCGCTCCCTGCATGGCCTTTTTTTTGTATAAGTCCGGATAACGGGCGAACCGTTTTGAGCTAGCTCAGGATCTGACGGGATAAATTCATAGTCAGGAAAAAATGGGAATGTGAACTACTAAAAATTCGGGTTCCAGTTGACGTTTTGCTGCTATCTTCCATGGTTTTTTTTTTGTTTTTTAAGCGGGGGTGGGGTGGGGGGACACAAACGCTTGAAACATTTTGAACATTCCAGAGATTTTTTGTCGGCATTAACAAAATAACGTTATTTCGCGGAGCTCGGATAGCGGCCGAAACGGTGTAGGTTGTAAGCTCTCAAATCTGATTGACCCATCAAAATTAGCAAATTTTGCGATCTACAGAAAAGGTCCAGTAACTTTTTGCTCTATCTCCATTAGTTTGGTCGAAAAAACGTGATTATGTGCAATTTTTTTGTAATTTTCACGTGAAAAACTTTGTTTTTGGGGTCGATAGCGGCGAAAACAATTGGTCGGAGGTCAAAATAAAACAAAGGTTAGATTTAGGAACTAATATGATCTACAAAAAAGGTCTATTGACTTTTTTACTATATCTCCATTAGTTTGACTGCAAAACGCGATTAAGTGAAAATATTTGGAAATTTTCGCCTACAAATTTACATTCCGGGCTTGATAGCGGTTTAAACGGTTAGTCGTAGCTCAAATCACATTTTCATGTGGATTTAGAAAATCACGTGATCTACAAAAAAACGTTCAGTAACATTTTACCCTATCCTCAAACGGTTTGGCCTCATAACGCGTTTTAAAGTTTTGATTTTTTGAGTTTTACGTGAGATTTTGTTTTATGGGTTTATGGGCTCTATTTCAGACAAAACCTTAGTTCTAGCCAGAGTAAAAATTTTATTTTAATACAAAATAATGCGATCTACACAAAAGATCCAGTGACCTTTTACTCTATCTTCTATGATTTAGCCGTAAAACGAAATTATATTGTAAATTTCACTTAAAAACTAACTTTTCGTGCTCGATAGTGGCCGAACCGTTGGTCCTAGCTTAAATGTAAAACTTTTTGTAAGTAGCTATTCATAGGATCTAAAAAAAAGGTCCAGTAGCTTTCTGTCGTTTATCTTTCCGTAAGCCTGATAAATGCTATAAACGGCTAATTCTTTGTCGTCAATTTAAGGGGTTTTAAATCTTGCAACTAAAATTAGTGCGTTTCATGCTAGTTCCATATTGACCCTGTATTACTACGTTAACGAGTGACTAAAACCCCCCTCCACATCGGGAGTTGGCTGAGCGTGAGTGAAGCTTCAATAGTAGATAGGGACAAAGTTGTTTTTTTATTTTTTATTTTATGAAATATTAGTTCATTGTCAAAATTCTGGCGTGGAATGATAATTTCCGAAGTAATTTAAAACCCCCTGATCAACGTTTTATTTTGATAAAAATTACTGTACACATGTTCTCGTACCACAGGCGCACATTTCCCAGAAAAGTACCACGCGTTCTTATAACCCCCGATAACATTAACCCCCCACTCCCGGGAATTTCCTGGTGTTGATGAACTCCTGATTAAATTAAAACCCCTGATCAACTTAATAATCTGATAAAGGTAGTTATTAATTTATTTACACTAAATGTGTTTACACCATAGCTGACCAGTGCAGACTTTTATGCCAAGCGTTTGTACCGACTAAACCATAGATCGTAGATCAAATCTGAGGGCACAATCGCGAAACAAAATTAAATTTCCGACCAAGAAAGGTCCAGTCATTTTTTGTCCGTATCTCTAACGGTTAAGCCGTAAAAATGCTCTTTAAATCAAAACTTTGGTTTAAAATTAGTAAAACGACTGACTAGTATACGTCTACTGGAGCACATCTTGAATTGGCTGAGCGTTAGCGAAGGTTACATTAAACACCCCTGGAATTTCCTTGTATGACCAATATAATCTCCTGAGTAAATTAAACCCCCCGATGTGTTAACCACCCTGGTAACATTAACCCCCCCCCCCTAGGGAATTTCCTGGCATGACCTCATGTCTGAATTCTAACAATCACCATATCTCTTAACCCCCCTTGGGAAGTTCCTGGTATAACCAGATAACCCCCTGATGTCTTAACCCCCAGTAACATTAAACCCCCCCCAGGGAATTTCCTGGCATGACCTCATGTCCGAATTTTAACAATCACCAAATCTTTCTTATCCCCGAATTTGCAAGCGTGAATTTAACCGCTCATCTCCCGAATTTGCAAGCGTACATCATGGGGGCCTGGGGGCGTAGCCCCCAGCGAGCCGAAGGCGAGTCTAATATATATACAGCCGCATGTGAAACTGACTGACTCACTCACTCACTGATATATAGATACAAATTCTAACATAGTTTCTAGAAGTGCTGGAAACTTGAAATTTGGCACGCAGGTACCTTTCACCAATATGACCCGGAGAAAAGTCTGAAAACCGGACTTTTTTACTTTTAAACCCCTCAAAAAAAATTCGAGAAAATTCATGCCATTTTTCACCCTTGCAGGCCTTTTTTTGTAAGCCCGATAGCAGCGGCGAACCGTTAGAGCTAGCTCGGATCTGACGAAAAATTCATGATCAGGAATGGAGTGAAACTACAAAAAAGGTCCAGTGCACTTTTTGCTCTATCTTCCATGGTTAAGCGACAAAAACGCTCGAACATTTGACATTCCTAGATTTTTTTTCGATAAAAATAATGTTTCGAGCCCGATAGCGGCCGAACCGTTGGTCGTTAGCTCAAATCTGATTGACCCATTAAATTAGCAAATTGCGCGATCTACAGAAAAGGTCCAGGGACATTTTGCCCTATCTCTATTGGTTTGGCCGAAAAAAACGTGATTATGTGCAATTTTGTTGTAAATATTTACGTGTGAAAAGTTTCTTTTTTAGGTCGATAGCGGCGAAACCATTGGTCGGAGGGCCAAATAAAACACAAGGTTAGATATAGGAAATGAAGTGATCTACATAAAAGGTCAAGTGAACTTTTTACTCTATCTCCATTAGTTTGGCCGCCATAAACGGGAAAAATGCGATTTTAAGTGAAAAAGATTTGGAAATTTTCGCCTACAAATTTACATTCAGGGCTTGATAGCGGCTAAACGGTTGCTCGTTGCTCAAAACAAATTTTCAACAGGATTTAGCAAATAATGTGATCTACAAAAAAAAGGCTCAAGTAACAATTTGCCCTATCCTCAACGGTTTGGCTGCATAACGCGTTTTAAAGTATTGATTTTTATGTTTTACGTGATATTTTTAACTGCCCAGTGCAGTCTTTTGTCCTAAGCTCTGTACTGCCTAAATTATAGGTCGTAGCTTAAATTCTGATGGCATAATCGAAAGACAAAATTAAATTTTCGACAAGAAATGTGCAAGTCACTTTTTGTCATATCTCTATCTAATATATATACAACCGCATGTGTTAACTGACTGACTGACTGACTCACTCACTCACGTATACTAATTCTAACCTACTTCCAGATGAGTTAGAGACTTGAAATTTGGTACACAGATAGCTTTCCACGTGTAACCACCCAGGAAAATCCCGAAAAGTGAGAATTTTTCATTTTCAACCCCTCAAAAAAAATTCCCAATAAATCGCGCATTCTTCACCCCTGCAGGCATTTTGTTGTAAGCCCGATAGCGGGCGAACGGTTGGAGCTAGCTCGGATCTGACGGGAAATTCATGGTCAGGGAATGAAAGTGAACTACAAAAAAGGTCTAATGACTTTTTGCTCTATCTTCCATGGTTTTTAAGCGACAAAACGCTCGAACATTTGAAATATCCAGAGATTTTTTTCGATAAAAATAATGTTTCAAGCCCGATAGCGGCCGAACCGTTGGTCGTAGCTCAAATCTGATTGACCCATCAAATTAGCAAATTGCGCGATCTACAGAAAAGGTCCAGTAATCTTTTGCCCTATCTCGATTGGTTTGGCCCGAAAAAAAAAACGTGATTATGTACAATTTTGTTGTAACTTTTTACGCGAAACTTTTGTTTTTTGGGGTCGATAGCGGCGGCGAAACCATTGGTCGGAGGTCAAAATAAGACTAACGTTTTATTTAGGAAATAAGATGACCTACAAAAAAGGTCCAGTGACTTTTTACTATATTTCCCCTTAGTTTGACCGCAAAACGCGATTAAGTGAAAAATATTGGACATTTTCGCCTAAAAATTTACATTCCCGGGCTTGATAGCGGCTCTCCCACCCACTAAACGGTTGGTCGTAAACTCAAAACAAATTTTAAAACGGGATTTAGGAAATCACGTGATCTACAGAAAAGGGTTCAGTGACTTCGGGAGTTGGACTGAGCGTTAGCTAAGCGAGCGTCAATAGTAGATAGGGACAGAGGAATATTTATTATGTTTCACAGACACCAATACCCTCTAAAAAAGGCCCGCCAAGTGTGTCATTAACAACCCCCGGTAATATTAACCCCCCCCCGGGGATTTCCTGGTATGACCTGATAACCTCCTGTACATTCAACCCCCTGATGCTGTGTGTTAACCCCCCCCTGGTAACATATTAAACCCCCCCCCAGGGAATTTCCTGCCATGACCTCATGTCCGAATTTTTACCAGTCACCAAAATCTCTTAACCCCCCCCCCCCTGGGAAGATCCTGGTATGGACCAGATAACCCCCTGGAGACTTATCCCCCTGGTAACGTTAAACCCCCCCCTGGGGAATTTGTTCATATGACCAGACAATAATCCTGACGAAATTAAACCCCCTCTTGTCTTAACCTCCTTAACATTAATCACCCACCCAGGGAATTTCTCGCCTTGACTAGATAGTCTCCTGGTGATATTAAACCCCCTGTTCGACTTAAAATACTGCCTTGAGGTCGGTTTTTATTATGTTTATACTAAACAATTCAAGATAGCTGACCCGTGCAGACTTTTCTCCCGAGCTCATTTCTGGCTAAAACCATAGGTCGTAGATCAGATTCTGAGGGGCAGCAATCGAAAGACAGAATTAAATTTCCGACAAGAAAGGGTCCAGTCACTTTTTGTCGTATCTCTAACGGTTAAGCCGTTAAAAACGCTTCTCAAAGTCAAAAGTTTGGGTAAAATCCAAAAAATTACACTATGATATACAAACATAATCTCTGACTTTAGTTACCATCAAATTCTTCTCGTCTTCTAATTTCGCGAACAACACAATACTTAACTGTTCTACGATATCTATATATTAATATTATACACTGCACATCAATTGGCTGAGCGTTAGCGAAGCATTACGAGCCGTACGATTCTCAAAAACGGATACATGAAAATTTGGAAAACCTATGTCTGAATTAACCCCCGGTAACATTAAAACCCCCCCCCAGGGAATTTTTCTGGCATGACCTCATGTCCAAATTTTACCAATCACTAAATCTCTTAACCCCCCCTTGGGAAGTTCCTGGGTATGACCAAATAACCCCCTGATAAAAATAACCCCTGGTAAAATTAAAATTAAAAACCCCCCCAGGGGAATTTCCTGGCATGACCTCATGTCCGAATTTTTACAAATCACTAAATCTCTTAACCTCCCTTGGGAAGTTCCTGGTATGACAAGATATCACCCCTGATGTCTTAACCGCCGGTAACGCTAAAACCCCCCCTGGGAATTTCCTGGCATTACATAATGTCCGAATTTGACCTATCACCAAATCATTCTTATTCCCGAATTTAGCCAACACCCAAATTGGGGGCCTGGGGGCGTAGCCCCCAGCGAGCCGAAGGCGAGTCTAAATACTTATACAGCCGCATGTGAAAACTGACTCACTGATATATTAGATACAAAATTCTAACATATAGTTACTAGAAGTGCTGGAAACTTGAAATTTAGGCACGCAGGTACCTTTCACAATATGGCCCGGAGGAAAAGTCTGAAAACCGGACTTTTTTACTTTTAAACCCCTCAAAAAAATTTCCTCAAAAAATCGCGCATTCTTTACCCCTGCAGGCATTTCTTGTAAGCTTGATAGCGGCGTGAACCGTTTGGAGGCTAGCTTTCGATCTGACGAAAAATCGTTAGTCAGGAATGAAGTGAACTACAAAAAAGTCCAGTGACTTTTTGTCCTATCTCGTGTGGTTAAGCGACAAAACGCGGGAATGTTTGACATTCCAAAGATTTGTTTTGCTTAAATTAAAGTTTCGAGCCTGATAGTGGGCCAGAACGAGTAGGTCGTAGCTCAAATCTGACTGACCCATCAAATTAGCAAATTGCGCGATCTACAGAAAATTTCCAGTGACTTTTTGCTCTACTTCCAGTGGTTCGGGCGAAAAAAAAAAAAAAAAACGTGATTTATGTGCAATTAAATTTTTTTGAAATTTTTACGTGAAACTTTTGTTTTTCGTTCTCGATAGCGACCGTCCGACGCGGACGCGGAAACCATTAGACGGGAGGTCAAAATAAGACAGACGTTGGAGTTAGGAAATTGAGGTAATCTACAAAAATGTGCCAGTAACTCTTTACTCTATCTCCATTGGTTTGGCCGCAAAACGTGATTAAGTGAAAATATTTGGAAAATTTTCGCCTAAAAAATTTACCTTTCGGGCTCGAATAGCGGTTTTTTTAAACGGTTGGTCGTAGCCTCAAAACAAATTTCTAAAAGGATTTAAGAAAATTGCGTGATCTACAAAAAATGTTCAGTAAACATTTTGCCCTATCCTCAACTGGTTTTGGCTGCATAACGCGTTTTAAAAGTATTGATTTTTTAAGTTTTACGTGATGATATTTTTAAAACTGCCCAGTGCAGCCTTTTGTCCTAAGCTCTGTACTGCCTAAATTATAGGTCGTAGCTTAAATCTGATGGCATAATCGAAAGAAAAAATCTAATTTTCGACAAGAAAGGTCCATTCACTTTTTCTTGTATCTCTAACGGTTATCTAAATACTTATACAGCCGCATGTGAAACTGACTCACTAATATATAGATACAAATTCTAACATAGTTCTAGAAGTGCTGGAAACTTGAAATTTGGCACGCAGGTACCTTTTCACCAATATGACCCGGAGGAAAAGTCTGAGAAACCGGACTTTTTTTACTTTTAAACCCCTCAAAAAAAATTCCTCAAAAATCGCGCATTCTTTACCCCTGCAGGCATTTCTTGTAAGCTTGATAGCGGGGTGAACCGTTGGAGCTAGCTTTCCGATCTGACGAAAAAATCGTGTTAGTCAGGAATGAAGTGAACTACAAAAAAGGTTCCAGTGACTTTTTTGTCCTATCTCGTGTGGTTAAGCGACAAAACGCGGGAATGTTTGACATTCCAGAGATTTTTTTGCTTAAATTAAAGTTTCGAGCCTGATAGTGGCCGAACGGTAGGTCGTAGCTCAAATCTGACTGACCCATCAAATTAGCAAATTGCGCGATCTACAGAAAATTTCCAGTGACTTTTTGCTCTACTTCCAGTGGGTTCGGCCGAAAAACGTGATTATGTGCAATTTTTTTGAAAATTTTTACGTGAAACTTTTGTTTTTCGTTCTCGATAGCGGCGAAACCATTAAACGGAGGTCAAAATAAGACAGACGTTGGAGTTAGGAAATGAGGTAATCTACAAAAATGTGCCAGTAACTCTTTACTCTATCTCCATTGGTTTGGCCGCAAAACGTGATTAAGTGAAAATATTTGGAAATTTTCGCCTAAAAATTTACCTTTCGGGCTCGATAGCGGTTAAACGGTTGGTCGTAGCTCAAAACAAATTTCTAAAAGGATTTTAAGAAATTGCGTGATCTGATCTACAAAAAATGTTCAGTAACATTTTGCCCTATCCTCAACGGATTTGGCTGCATAACGCGTTTTTAAAGTATTGATTTTTTAAGTTTTACGTGATATTTTTTAAACTGCCCAGTGCAGCCTTTTGTCCTAAGCTCTGTACTGCCTAAATTATAGGTCGTAGCTTAAATCTGATGGCATAATCGAAAGAAAAAATCTAATTTTCGACAAGAAAGGTCCATTCACTTTTTCTTGTATCTCTAACGGTTATCTAAAATACTTATACAGCCGCATGTGAAACTGATCTCACTGATATATAGATACAAATTCTAACATAGTTCTAGAAGTGCTGGAAACTTGAAATTTGGCACGCAGGTACCTTTCACAATATGACCCGGAGGAAGGAAAAGTCTGAAAAACCGGACTTTTTTTACTTTTAAACCCCTCAAAAAAAATTCCTCAAAAATCGCGCATTCTTTTACCCCTGCAGGCATTTCTTGTAAGCTTGATAGCGGTGGTGAAACCGTTGGAGCTAGCTTCGATCTGACGAAAAATCGTTAGTCAGGAATGAAGTGAACTACACAAAAAGGTCCAGTGACTTTTTGTCCTATCTCGTGTGGTTTAAGCGACAAAAACGCGGGAATGTTTGACATTCCAGAGATTTTTTTTTGCTTAAATTAAAGTTTCGAGCCTGATAGTGGCCCGAACGGTAGGTCGTAGCTCAAATCTGACTGACCCATTCAAATTAGCCACAAAATTGCGCGATCTACAGAAAATTTCCAGTGGACTTTTTGCTCTACTTCCAGTGGTTTCGGCCGAAAAAAAAAAAGTGATTATGTGCAATTTTTTTTGAAATTTTTACGTGAAAACTTTTGTTTTTCGTTCTCGATAGCGGCGAAACCATTAAACGGAGGTCAAAATAAGACAGACGTTGGAGTTAGGAAATGAGGTAATCTACAAAAATGTGCCAGTAACTCTTTACTCTATCTCCATTGGTTTGGCCGCAAAAACGTGATTAAGTGAAAATATTTGGAAATTTTCGCCTAAAAAAATTTACCTTTCGGGCTCGATTAGCGGTTTTTTTTTTAAAAACGGTTGGTCGTAGCTCAAAACAAATTTCTAAAAGGATTTAAGAAATTGCGTGATCTACAAAAAAATGTTCAGTAACATTTTGCCCTATCCTCAACGGTTTGGCTGCATAACGCGTTTTAAAGTATTGATTTTTTAAGTTTTACGTGATATTTTTAAACTGCCCAGTGCAGCCTTTTTGTCCTAAGCTCTGTACTGCCTAAATTTATAGGTCGTAGTAGCTTAAATCTGATGGCATAATCGAAAGAAAAAATCTAATTTTCGACAAGAAAGGTCCATTCACTTTTTCTTGTATCTCTAACGGTTATCTAAATACTTATACAGCCGCATGTGAAAACTGACTCACTTGATATATAGATACAAATTCTAACATAGTTCTAGAAGTGCTGGAAACTTGAAATTTGGCACGCAGGTACCTTTCACAATATGACCCGGAGGAAAAGTCTGAAAACCGGACTTTTTTACCTTTTAAACCCCTCAAAAAAAATTCCTCAAAAAATCGCGCATTCTTTACCCCTGCAGGCATTTCTTGTAAGCTTGATTAGCGGGGGTGAACCGTTTGGAGCTAGCTTCGATCTGACGAAAAAATCGTTAGTCAGGAATGAAAGTGAACTACAAAAAAGGTCTAATGACTTTTTGCTCTATCTTCCATGGTTAAGCGACAAAACGCTCGAACATTTGAAATTCCAGAGATTTTTTCGATAAAAATAATGTTTCAAGCCCGATAGCGGCCGAAACCGTTGGTCGTAGCTCAAATATCTGATTGACCCATCAAATTAGCAAATTGCGCGATCTACAGAAAAAGGTCCAGTAATCATTTTGCCCTATCTCGATTGGTTTGGCCAGAAAAAAAACGTGATTATGTACAATTTTGTTGTAAACTTTTACGCGAAACTTTTGTTTTTGGGGTCGATAGCGGCCGAAAACCATTGGTCGGAGGTCAAAATAAGACTAACGTTTTATTTAGGAAATAAGATGACCTACAAAAAAGGTCCAGTGACTTTTTACTATATTTCCCTTAGTTTGACCGCAAAAACGCGATTAATTGAAAATATTGGACATTTTCGCCTAAAAATTTACATTCCGGGCTTGATAGCGGCTAAACGGTTGGGTCGTAACTCAAAACAAATTTTAAATTAAACGGGATTTAGGAAATCACGTGATCTACAGAAAAAGGTTCAGTGACTTCGGGAGTTGGCTGAGCGTTAGCTAAGCGTCAATAGTAGATAGGGACAGAGGAAATATTTATTATGTTCACAGACACAATACCCTCTAAAAAAGGCCCAAGTGTGTCATTAACCCCCGGTAATATTAACCCCCCCCCCCGGGGATTTCCTGGTATGACCTGATAACCTCCTGTACATTCAACCCCCTGATGTGGTTAACCCCCCTGGTAACATTAAACCCCCCCAGGGAATTTCCTGCCATGACCTCATGTCCGAATTTTACCAGTCACCAAATCTCTTAACCCCCCCCCCCTGGGAAGATCCTGGTTATGACCAGATAACCCCCTGGAGACTTATCCCCCGGTAAACGTTAACCCCCCCTGGGGAATTTGTTCATATGACCAGACAATATCCTGACGAAATTAAACCCCCTCTTGTCTTAACCTCCTTAACATTAATCACCCACCCAGGGAATTTCTCGCCTTGACTAGATAGTCTCCTGGTGATATTAAACCCCTGTTCGACTTAAAATACTGCCTTGAGGTCGGTTTTTTATTATGTTTATACTAAAAACAATTCAAGATAGCTGACCCGTGCAGACTTTTCTCCCGAGCTCATTTCTGGCTAAACCATAGGTCGTAGATCAGATCTGAGGGCACAATCGAAAGACAAAATTAAATTTCCAACAAGAAAGGTCCAGTCACTTTTTGTCGTATCTCTAAACGGTTTAACCGCAAAATTGCCCTCAAAGTCAAAAGTTTTTACGAATCCGGGAAAAAAATCTATGAAAAAGGTCAATTTTTAAATCCCTTGTCATTTACTTAATGTCCGGACTTAACCAGTCACCGAATTCCGCTTATCCCCGAATTTGCAAGCGTTTACTTTGGGGGCCTGGGGGCGTAGCCCCCAGCGAGCCGAAGGCGAGTTTCTCCTATTAAAGAGAATGTTCAAAATAACCAGCTCATTAGGCCTTTAACCAAATTAAGTCAACTTGTAGCTCGAAAGTGATGACGTTATTCAAATTCTGATAAAATTAGCTTTTTCATTAAATTAAATTTAGCATTTGTTGTAAATGTAATGTACATCAATAAAACCAGTCATGTATTTGTTTTTTTTAATTAGGACGTATGACCGCAAACTCTAACAGTATGGAAACTGCAGAACAAGTGCCCTTTTTTAACACTTTTAAATTGTATTAAAATGTTATCTAACGTGTTAAACAATTACAAAATCATTTTCTGAAGTAATAACTCATATTAATTAATTAAATTATTTAGCGTATATTGTTTATGTTCAGCCTATGTCCATAGGTCTGGTTACAAAATTGGTTGAAATTCCTACCTGCGTGAGTAAGAATATTCCTCGTAGTGTGTTAAAATTTCGTTTTGTTGTCTGTGTTTATAAAACTTATTTTAATGACATTAACCCTCGAATAAAAAAAATATTAATACAACTAATAATATTGATAGCAGCGTCTTAGGAATTGATTCTTATGGAATTGAACAATTTACTGTAGATCAATAAATAAACTGTAGGTTATGACACAGAATCACCGTGTTTACTGTAGTATACTTATTTTAAACCCCATACATGTTATTTTTATAACTCATGTAAAATCTCCACTCTTGTAAAGTATATTTCATTTTTTATGATTTCATAATTATGCGCATTCTACTGACAATCGTTGGAAAGGTTCATCCATAAGAATCGACCAAAATTGTAGAGGAAGCTGAAGTGTGAGTTTTGACAGTTTTTAATTTATAAATGACGTATCTTAAATACGACTAACTCTTACACAGTTTCAGACGAACTCGAGTAAGAAATATAACAACTAAAATGCTCTAGAGTGAGCCGTTTAAAACAAAAGAGAAATAAGGACTAATGCTTGACGTTATCCAACTGTGGATGCCTCCGCGAGGGTGACAACAATAAATCTTGCTAAGCTTACATCTTCAGCTTTAAATGATACTTGTTTACAACTGCTTGAAACAAATTGATACATACTGCTTCTAGATAATATGTACTCGCAGACCTATTTATTTTGTATTTGAAATTAGAATGAATACAGTTGGCAGTGACGATCTGTATATTCAGGTGGTAAAAAGCTGTGAGTCCATATCACGCATCTTGCGAACGAATCATTTGTAAGTAGGAAATTTCTTTAAAAAAATGCTAGATAGAACACCATTTTTTGTCCACTACTAAAGGTATCCCTAAAAGTGTTCATCAGTTGCGACCCATATCGGTATTGCCAGCCATTAAAAAAAACAATGTGGGTTTTTAAAAAATCACAGTACACGCACTGTCTTGGTTAATCTATTTAGTGATTTAAATCATGAAAAAGATTTGGGAAAATATAGCTGTTTGGGGTTACTGGATAGCAGGCTTTCGACCCTCTTGATCATAAATCTTTAACTGCTAAAATGCATTTTCATGGGTTTGGAAAAAATTCAACAGAGTGGGTCACGTTCTATTTAGATGGATCACAGGTTGCAAGGTTGAGAAGTGAAACATCAGCTGCACTACCAAAACATCGATGGGTTTCTCAAGGAAGGTTCCTTGAGTCTTATGTTGTTTAATATGTACACCTCTGACTCCCCGGTTGTGTGTGGGACTGCACAATCCATCATTATGCAGATGACGTTCAGCTTCACTTGCCAAAATTCATTGTAAAGGCCATTTTTCAGATCCAATGCTGATCTTCAACCTTCATCCACCTGGTCAGTCAATAATGGCATTACGGTAGTATAAATAAGCACGTCAAAAACGTTATACTGTATCTCAGTGAGAGCGGCGTGAAAAGTTGAACTTGGCGGTAAGTGATTTTCGCTTATTACTTACCTTAAGTGTCATTCTTGATCAAAACCTTACATTTTCTGATAGCATCACTCTACGCAGATAAGTGGGCTGTTGGCAGACTGAGAGGTTTGTGTGGATTTAGAAATATGATGCCAATATCTATCAAGTTACAGCTCTTGCAATTATTGGTTCTTTCAGTGTATTGTTATTGCTATCCCGCTTAAAGAAAAAAAACATATCGAAGAAGGGCACCTATAGAATCCAAAGAATACAAACGCAGAATTACGTCTTCTATTTGGTAATGTGCTTCAAAAAGAAACAACTGCATAATGTAAAAACTGAGACTGGAGAGTTGCAGTACCTGTGCAAGAGGCTGCGATTCCGAGTGAGATCTCCCACCCGCCATGATAAACAGCTATTACTTCCGAAAAGTGAGGCTGGAGGTGTGCAGGAGTAGCCTCTCTTATTTCGGCCCCACCATTTTATAATGGCCTCCCCGAAAATCTAATGAATCTTTTATAGTTTAAAATTTAACAGCCCTCTAAAATCGTTGTATCTTTCTAGCTAAATTAGGATGATTTATTTTACTGTTTATATGTTTTATGTTTTGTTATGTTTTATGTTTTACTGTTTATCTCAGATTTTCCCCGCAGATTATAAAGTACATTAATTCAATATTTAAAACTAAGCAAAGGGCTAGAATCCTCAAGGACCTCATACTACAACAAATTAAACATTGTTTGTTATGGCCATTACACTTATTTTTAATTCTCCCAAACCTTAACTACAAACTGTTAAATAATAATTATACTTCAGACTACTAGCAACCACCATCTCCAGCCAATGCTTTACAGGTTGGACACTAAATTATGGATACTCTGTATTAACTTCTAGAAACATGTATAAACAGAAACTGAGTGTAACTTACACAGCAAAAAATTCCAACTTTTGTTAGGGTCAGCATTTTTCTCTTGTCTCCAAATTCCACCATTTTTGGAACCATTGTTTTGTATTTAGAGTGTAAAACTATGTCCGGCCCCTCCTTACTTAAATCTTTATAACAGAAAATTAAAGGCGGGGAGTAAATGTCCTCACAAAATGCCACAAAGTTAAATACAAAATTATATTTCTTTCAATAGAATATAAATAAATTATAATTTGTACTTTAAAAGCCAACAATGCTTGCTTAAATATAATTGTTTCTGATATACAAGTGTATCAGTCTTACGTTGGAGAAAATCCCCTGGTAATATCGTAATACGCTATAAGATCTTCCTTCGACAAAATAGGGTCTCGACTTAACAACAAATACAAAATATCTTCTGAACCACATTTTCTTATATTACCCAACTCACAAAATAGTTTAACTAGAACTTTACTATATTTTGTAAACCTAACAAAATTGGAATAAATTAGTTGGCTCAATATACCATAACACTAACAAGAGATTACAAATAATTTAAAAGTACGTTCTTTGGTTATATTCGTATTGTGTGTATAAGGACAACTTTTGAGAGTGAGCGTAGGCTTAAATAAATTAATCATCATCCCTTTTTAGACTTAAAAAAACAGAAATCTTCTTATTTATTTTTCAAAATTCTAGTGATTTTCAAAATCAATAAACGCGAAAATCTGTAAAAACTCAAACAAATAAACATAATACCGTTCAAAGGATTTAGAGTTAATAAGCTTAACTTGATATTTCCTGTTTGGGTCAGGAGACTAATGCGTCTCTAGGTTATTATGTATGCGGATAATTTATGTACGATTGGATGTTTTATTTTTTTGTTTATTATGGAAGAAATGGAAATGATTTTATGACATCATAACCTTGGTTATCAACTTAATGTGAAGCGGTACTAATAAGAAATTCTGCAGAAAGAAGTTCTTTATTTACTAGATGTATAATAATAAAATAAGAAACATACTTAATCTTCAGTTTCATAAAAGTTTTCCAACAAGCATGCTAAGACAGATATATTGTTGAGACCTGGCCGATTAAAATTTGCGAAACAAAATAAAGGCATCAGTTAAATTATAAAGAAAATAACTAAAACTTATTTTTTCTTTTTCCTTATAATTTTATTTAAAAGAAACTTTTTTTCGTGGTTTTGACTGTCGTGGTCTTTTGTTATCACATTAGTAATGCTTTAGAAGCCGGTTTTAAAGTTTAGCGTTACATCTCAAAACATGATATTTTTGGCACATTACACAAAAAAACATAAATATTTTTTCTGTAGAAAATCCACTTCCCCATAACAATTCAGTAATTTCATTTAAACCGGTTGCATATCAATATACTCATAGTTCACTGACTAAATCAATAAACGTTCCTTTGCTCTAACAAGAGTTAGATTGTGAACATTGAACTATTTAGAAAACAAGCAGAGATTAATATATCACTACGTAAGAAAATCAAAATGGTTTCAGTGTTTACCAATGTCAAGATGTCAGAATGCAGTGATGAAACACTGCCATCCACTCCGAGAAAACAAACGTAAGAAAATATACGCTGAGCCTCGGTAACATCACAAACAACCGGGCTGTGACTGTAATATTACAAATTGCTGACATCAGTTCCACTTCTTGTCGCCAGTGACGCCGTTGTTGTCTCTCTCATGTTCTCTATCCGCCCTCAGCCTGCCTTGATGTACGAGTATGTCATAGCAAGAGGAAAATAAATTACAGTAAAATTAGTTATACTTAAGTCAGATGATTTGTTATATTTAAATTGAATGTCTCGTTAGAAAAAACCGTTACCAAGTACTAGCCTAAAAATTTGTTTCCAAGTACATACCTTAAAGAAAGGTGAAAGTATTACTGAAAGGTGAAAGTAATGACTGCATCTATTGAAAGATTACTGATTGGTAGTGAATGGTAAGTTAGTAAGATATCCCAAACAAGGAAATTTAAACCATGGCTATCCAATTTCTAGTACTAACTTTGCATATTTCAAATTGACGTTTTACAGCCCAAGGGTGATGTTAGACATCTGTTATACAGAACTAATTTTAAAAAAAAATCTTTAGAATGCCTACCTGAAGTATTTTCCTGGAAGAGGTCTCGTCGTAACTTTCGGTCAGGTAACAGTGTTCTACTTTTATTTTTCACAATATTTTTTTGTAACAGTAAACAAATATATATTTAAGTTTTTGTTCCGTACTAAAGAAACTAAGTTTAATTTACTAAATGCTTAAATTATAATTTACTGTACATGGATTTAGCCCCGTTTTGTTTACAACATTGTAGTTAAATACAAAAGGGATACGTGGTGTTCTAGTATAACCAATAAAAAAAGCAAGGAATATAACATTTTTATGGATACATATATATATATATATATATATTATATATATATATATATATATAATATTAAAACGTGATATCTAAACTGGTATATGGTCCCTTTCTCTCTGCCGTTCTCCGAATTCTCTGCCGTGGTTTCTATTTGTTGAATACCTTAAATGCGTGCAGTACTTTGTTTGGGGATTGACTGATATCCGCTTTCTCCGTTAAGAAGAAGAAAAGCAGATATTAGTCCTCGAAACGTCGGGTTTCAGTTTTTCCAACATAAGAAGTCATATGTTGGAAAAACTGAAACCCGGCGTTTTACTTTCTTCATAAGCAGCTAACTTTGTTACCTTCTTAGACAATAATAAGCTATAAGATTATAGTAATCGAGGACAAATATTGTAGCAAATGTTTAAATTCTCAAATCTGTGAAATAGTTTTATATTAAACATTTAAATAAGACTTAAATTTACGGCTTTACTCTGAAAAATTACGATTTACCTTTACCGCAAATTATATTTCACAAAATAGAGTGAAATTTCTGAGAAGAAACATTGGTTTAGTACAAAGTGTAGTTTGAAAATTCTGGTAGATTATAAGATTGTGGACATTAGCTTGGCACGATGGAAATCTAGACATGTACAAAAATATCATTGGAAGAAGTAATAGGCCAAAGAACTTCACAGTTCAAAGGACAGCTGTAGGGGGTCAGGGAGGGTCTTAATCACACAGCCTTGACAGAAATAGTGAATGTTATTGTAACGCTTTCTCTAAAAAAATTCAAAATACATGTGAAAGACGAGTTAGATTTCCAGTGGCAGGTATCCGGGACTACTGCTTTTTTTATTTTTTTTTATTTTTTTATTTTGTAACACATAATTTTACATAATCATGGCCCCACCAAGTCAACATGACTTATCGGTGAGGTCCATAATGAAACCTAAAAAAAAAGCAAGATACAAAATTACAGTTTCATTAATTATTTGTTTTGATCAGTTTATAGTTCATGCTTTTTCAAGAAAATGTTATATTGCTCTTTGTGTGGCTGTGGTGCTTCTATAACTCCAGATTTTTAAATATTGGCATTTTATATAGCATTTTAAGGGGATAATACATACATTATTCAGAGTATAAATAGATAATAAATTATATAACTGGATATATAAACAAAATATATAAAAATATTGCCCATCAACAAATAACATTCTATAAATAGTTAAATATAAGCAACAAATCTCTAAACATTCAACAACAATAACAAAAATCTCAATAAATAACATGAACCATCAAACAACAACAATAACAATAAATATTTAACATTATATACATCCTAGTTTTTAACAAAATCTGGTTGATCACAGAAGTAACGAAAATTTACCCACTCATTCACTTCATTTGTCTGTGCATGTGTGTGTGTTTAGATGTTAGTGTAGCTAGATGTAGCTCATGCTAAGTAGTCAGCTCAATGTGTGTCGTAGTAATCCATCTCTGCACTGCCTCTCTAAAAACCCAGAAGTTTCTCAAGCTTTCAATTTCATCTGGAAGTAAGTTAAAATAATATGGAATATAAAACTCGGGTAACCTCTCACCAAACTTTGTGGCCGTTCTCGGTATAGAATATTTTGTGGAGAGTCGTGTGTTTGAAAATCCTTGTTCTTTTTATTTTGTGTTCATTTTTATTAAAATTATCCATAATATTTCTGTATATATATAACTGTTTGGGATTCATTAAAGTTTTAACCATTTCATTGTTTCCAAATAGTCTTATCAAACACCTATTTTGCAAATTCTTTATAATGTTTAAATGGGATGTAGCAGCTGCACCCCAAATACCAATACCATATCTAATGTTGGATTCCACCAGCGATTGATATGCAACCATCTTTACCTTATTATTGGTAACTTTATCACTCAACGTGACATATAGCAGGCAAACACAAGGGGATTCAAACCGTTTTATGAAAGATCATAAACTGTGGCCGTTCATTTAAAATATCATTTTCCTGTCTAGAGTTCTAGAGTCCTAGTCCCAAGTATTTGAATTTACTCCTCTAGCCTTAATATTATCCACAGTCACAATTAATTACTTTACTCAAAGTTGCCTCACAGAACACACAATGTCGGCTCAGTTGCTCTTCACATGTTGCTGTCATGAAAAACAATGGTTTTTGAACTTTTAGTGTTTGGAACATTTGTTCTTTGAAATTCTATACTCTTTGATAAAACCAAAGATCAGAGGATTACGTACATAATTGTTTGACGTCCCATTAATGTTTATAAATAAAATCAAATTCAATTTAAAAAAATAGTACATATTTTATTAAAAATACATTATTTTTTAATTTATATTTATTACAAATTGATATTTACCAACCCTTGATTCTATGTTTATTTTTATTTTTGGTACGTTATCAAAAATGACCTAATCTGTTGTTCAAGGACATCCTCAAAAATTACACTTTAAAAATTAATGAAAGGCCTGAGTTGTGATCGATAACATAATGTCTTCAATAAGAGATTTAATCTAAAAGGATTTTGAGCTCTAATATAAAAAAAACCCAAAACCCAATATTATCATGTTCAGGTTTTATTTATGTAAAATAATAAAGTAGCGTACCTTCCCAAGAACTTTCTGTATATGGACTATTGCTCTGACTACGCACGCCAATATTCTATACTCAACGCTGAATTTTCTCTACAAACCAGTATATTTTTATGGTCGAGTCTTCCCGCACTATAATTAACTTCAATATTCCAACTACGCTTAGGTAACGGACAATGGCGTCGCGTAACTATACTTCTTAGATTAAGCGATATCTTAAAAATTAAAACTTTTTACGATGTTTGTTAACGCGTATCGTAGCTCAATAAAGGGGAAGTGTATTACACACACTGAACGCTATATTTTACACCCCCTTGTGGTAATATTTAGTGCGAGTTATACTGAAAACTGTGCTATGCTTGTAAAGTTACAAACTGTGTAAAAACCGACTTTATCCCACAAAGACAAGCCCTACGGGGGACAAGCTGTGCCGGTTAGATAGTAATCTAAAAACACCGGATATTTACCCCCCCCCCTGCATGCCGCGCAAACCAATAACATCACCGTCGCTGCTTCTATAATCGCCCCTTTAATTGAGTATTATTATAATCCTCAAATCCAACCACTCTTTTCACTGTATGGGTTTTATTGATTTACAGAGTTAGTGCGTTTTCAACTTTTATCTGCGCAACTTTTATTGTAATAGGTTTTTGAGCACAATGGACCAAATCTTTTATCAAGGAAATTATGGAAAATAACGTTTACGATTAATAATATCATTTTTACAGGAAGTGATGTTTAATAATGGATTTTATTATCGGCCTTATTATGGTAGCTGCAAAAGAAATGGATGTGTATGTCATAATTCTGAAGTATAATAAATAGGCTTAACTAAACAAAAGGACCTTTGTAAAAATGTTTGTTTATCCAATATAAATGCAATTTTTTACAGACCATTTCTGTTATAAAAAACTAGTTCAGGATTACATAGGAAAAATTTTGGAAACCAAAATTTGATAACCACATATTAATTCATGGCAATTTAAATTATTCCTATCTAGTGTTCAGTGGTACACTACACAATATGTTAATTATTCGTTGTTACGCGACAATTAATTTAATTTTCTTACTGCCATACCATTTTTAGCTTTCATTATAACTAAATTAAATTTTATTGTCATAGTAATTATTTATACTGAGTTAGTACACTTTAGAAAGCTACATACACTATTTTATAAACAAGACGACTGCTACTGTGGGAATTTTGAATTAATTGAAGAACCAAAAATTAATCAAAGGAAATTTTATAATTAATAAGTAATTATAATTATAAAAACTTTTTGAAAAATTTGCTCATTAGTGTACGATTTGTTTTCATACTCGAGCTCCCCACTTCACAAAATATAAAATGCAGTTAGTAAAACTCTTGATCAATTAATTACTTATTAAAATTGTTTTCACTTAAGCTTTAAACCGGTTTCTTTTTTCCGCCCGAAATTTTTTCCAAAAATCATGGAATGTAAGACACATTATAAAGGGAAAAACTCTTTAATAAATCATAAAATCATTTCAAAGAAATCACATGGTTTGCAACATAATTTTGTATTTGATGTTGGAATATTTTGATACTTTCAAATTAGATGTTTCATTATCAGAGGGATTATAAATTAAAAAAGCTGTTAAATCCTTGGTTTTCAGACTTATTATAGTAAAGGGAAACATTCAATGAGAAAAGAGAGATTTGCAAATTCTGGAGATTCTGAATAACATTCAATATCAATATATCCTAATAATACCAACAACCCCAATCAGCTAGTAATATTCTTTAGTTTGTTTAGTGAAAATAACCATTAAAAACAATTTTTTCTGTTTTTATGAGAATAGATTATTACTTTTCAGTACAACTATATGCCCGTGACTATTATTGCAAACAAAACGGAAACTTGTTGTAGGTCAAGATACTATAATAATACACGTTCTTCAAAGGCCCAAACGAGCTTTTACTGTACAATGTTACTGATACAATTACACTTAAGTTATTTTGTGTGAAGGAGGGTTGTCGCGTGAAAATAAATTGACTGATTGATTGCCGGCATATGCCTGTAATATAAAGTTTGGCGCATTCACCATTCGAAGAGAGTTACAGTTTTTCGTTTACGGTCAGGAATCAAGTTGCTCCTTTACAAATACAAAAGCCTACCGGCCGACCTTCTTTGTCCCCGTTAGTATAAGGAAAGTCATCACACATTTCTACTTAATCCCATTAGAGTTAAATCAATAAATTACCATAAGTATTTTAAAACTTTATGTGGCGTCTATTGACATTTCTCAGGCTTTGTACCATACCGAACAATATAGGTGGCAGAGTAAAGTGGGTTAAAAGGCTTTCCTTACATGGGAGTTTTTACGAAATCACCCCTTTTTTCAGTTGAGGATAGGGATATTTTACAACAAACGAAAAACAGATTTAAAAAATACGCTTGCAGACTTATGACATTAGCATTTTATGTAAATTTACTTTTAAGCTTTCAATTTTATAAAATAGGTCTTCAATTTTTTTTAACTAAGTACTTCTTTTGGCGGGCTATGGATGTACGCTTTGCTAGGAGGGAAACATTTTAAGTCTCGCGTCACGGAACAATCTACGCTTGTTCGCTTCTGTAAACCGCTTAGGTGGCGGGACTATCGGCGGCCATTGCCCATTTTTATATAAGTCCAGTGGATAAAATCTAAGACTTACTCACCAAGGGAGGGGGGGGGGTGGGGGGGGGGGGGGTGGGGTGAGGGGGAATTACATTTTTGTTAAAACCGCTGTCAATTACAAAGACCAGCAGTAAGGAGACATGATTACACTTCCTTTTATCTGAGGAAGAATGGAATTATATTGAAGATTACCTAACACGTTAACTAATTATATATAATTTCAAAGGTCACCCATTTGTTCATTCAGACCTATTATTTACAACAGAGAAAACAAAGAAAAAGAGTATTTGATCAATTCATTTCTTTTAACTTAAAAATCATCGAAAAAGAAAAAATTAATTTGAGAGGCATTATAATTAATTGAACTTTTAAAATATATATTTCAAACAAAATAATTGTAATTAAAGTAAAAGCAATACACATTGTCTTACTTTTACCAGTGACGAAGTTAGGGCTCAAGGAAGCTCATCTCCTAAACCTGTGTTACCAAACGGCCTTTACCAAGGTGACTTTCCAAAACCACCACCAACGGGCCGCCCGACAGGCAGCGGCTGCTTGCAAAAGGACAGGATCGCGCAAGCGGTCCACCCATCCAAGCAGCAGCCACGCATCACGTTGCTTGATCATGGACATCTTACGATGCACCGTTCCTATTGGCACAATTAAATAATTGTTAATTAATTAGTTGATTGATTTCGGAGAAATTGCTTGAAATAATTAGGTTATGTCATTATAAAAGATATGTGGCAAATATCTCATTACCTGTTTTTTGAAGTTACATAACTCATTTATATCATTTATCTGTTAAAATAAAATGTTGCAATTTAATTTCAATGTTTATTTCTAATTTTAGTTTTAATAAAAAATTTAATACACAAAGTTTTTATGACAAAATTTTGTAAGGTTCTGTGAAATGATTGCCTTAGACGCCTTGGATTTTCTTTGAGTTCAGCTTTTTAGATTTCATGTGGTCTTTATAAAACCTCATAAATTTTACACTATACACAAAAGAAAAACCAATGAAGAAATTATAAAATGTTATACAGTGTTAAATAGTTCAATAATATTTGATTTGTAACAAATTTTATAATTCCCGAGATTGTAATATGGTTATTTTTAATATAGGATTTGCGTAATGCGCCATCTATAAAGGTAGTCCTTCAGTTTTGTCTTTAAATTCGACTTAGGAAGGCGATCTTAAGACATACATCCATAACTTTAAAAAGTTATAGAAATGTAAGAAACATGTTTAAATATGGAGGAAACTAAATATGCCAAATTTCAGTCTTTATATAAAATTTCTTGGTATAGAATTAATCAACTTTATAATTAGGATTGTTGGGGTGGAGAATGTTTAATTGTCGGGAAACACACTCTCAGAATGTACATAAAATTATTAAGTATACATTAGTGGTTTCGTGAAACAAAGAGTCTCATGATTCAAAAAAGAGCATTAAAATTCAATTAGGGCTGATTCAAGAAGGCAAAGTACCACGACAGGTAGAGCGGTTTCATTTAAGGTATTTACTCTTACCTACACCGACACTGTATTTATCATCCTCTAGTTCTTGCCCTTCATGTCTTAAATAACTAGGTATTAATGTACGATAAGTAATATAAGATTATACTAAACAACTTATTAATAAAGAGATGGCACAAGATGTCTTGCTGGCATTAGTAAATATCTTGAAATCCTAGAAACATTTGTTTGATTGCTTCTTACTTTACTATGAATGTACAGATGGAGAGCTCCGCTTGTTGTATACCCCAGCGTCCCTGTCTTGAAATATCACAATTAATGGTGGTACTGTTATGCACGTTGATAAATTACAGTAATTGCTATAAACGTTTTTGTTAGTTTTGCGTAATATAATAAAAGTCGCAAAAATGTGTGCACACACGAGCGGTATGTATGTTATACAACAATTGCTTACTTGGAACACTGCTCCTGTGATTTATTTTAAAGCTCGCATCTTTGAAAATTTTTCTCAAAAAGCAATATTATATGTATCCTGTACTTCATTCTGAAAATTTTTAAAAACTTATTACATATACCCCATAATATCTATTTAAATTGTTTGAGTTCCTTAGATCTTATAGATTTTGAATTCAAATAACTTAACTTAGACTTAATACTTGAACGTAAAATTTTGTAGTATTCATCGCCGTCTCAACTTATACTCTAAAAATATTGTTTATTGTTAAAATTTTATTAATGAATATAATTTTTTTTAAGTACGTAAAAAATATAAGGTCTGAGAAATTAAAATGCAACCACTCATATTCATGACAACCCATTGGCATTCCTACAGCCATCCATTCAGGGAAGGTATTAAGGACAGTACACTTAATTATGTTTAGTCTACAATTTCTCGGTACACGATGTTCCTATAAAAACAGTTTCCGTGAACATGTTCATGAGGTTACATTCACACAACAGTAAAAGCTTTAAGGGCTTTAAATTTTATAAAGATGGCAATTGTTTTAAAATAGGAAATGCGGACTAACCATATTCTCCGCTGGTATGAATATAAA
>NW_025784608.1:0-24120 GCF_021130785.1 Homalodisca vitripennis
TAAAGTACTTACAACACCCCTAATGGTACCAACTGTCGACTATTGTAAGGCCAAATACTACGTTAATAGTCCAATTCCTCTGTTAAATATTGATTTTTTACATTTTTTAACAGATATTCTATCCAAACAAATATCGACAACATCAAACTGCAAGATGAAAATGAATACAACAACATGCCATAAAAATGCAAAATAAAATTACTATGAAGGCATGAAATGACACAATGAATACATTAATCACACCATAATGAGAACAATAAGGATAAGGTACACGTACTCAAGCAAAGACATCAATTAAAAAATATTCTTTGATTTTAAGTTTTGTGTTTTGACGATAGAAAGGATTTGTGAAGGAAACAGGGTTTTTTTTCTTTCGGAACATTTTAGTATTGTTCATGTGTTTATAAATAAATCATGGGTTCCATTTCAGTACGGACCTGTAGTGAACCTGTATATTTAGTTAGGCTTTTAAAATAATTAGTGTTTTTGTGTTTATTTAAGGCATCATGTTTTTAGAGGTTAGTAATTAAGCATACTTTTTTTTTAGAGTTAGGTGCGTACAAGAGTTGACACATAGTAAATTCGTTCTTCATGTGATTCCTGACTTATGGTGTTCACAACGCTTCTAGTATTGTTTTATTTTAAACCTACCCTTGTATTTTGTGTTAGATTAGCGTTATTCCACCCTGTTGTTAAAAAATGATACTAAGGCATGAAGTTTTATTACGAAATTCAAATTGTTTGTATAACATTTAATCAAATACACAAGTGATCAGGTATACTTGAGAACCACTTTAAAAACTGTTTTTATTCAATCTTTCGTAAAGAGTAAGTTTAAGATATCCGTTAGTTGAGACTGGTAATCTACCATCTTACAATTGTTTCATTATTTTTCAGTTTTTTCTGATTAGTTTGATTAGGCTTTTAAAACATACTGTGACAACATTTGAACAAATCCATAATAGTCGCAAAGATTATGTCAACCCCCCGTTCATAGTACTTTGGTGTACATAATAATTAACATTATAGAGTAAATGGATACAATGACACTTAGTCCAAAATTTAAAATTCATTTAGACAATCAAACCTAAGAATTATTTTTTTAAACTAACCCTTCAATTGCTTTATTTAAATTATTTTGCAATTAAAAAAAATAATATTCATCAACACCGAAATGTGATTAATCAAAACATAATTAATAATTCCTCATAAACATACTTATAATATTAGAAATACAGATTCCTCGTTGAACAAAGATCATTAAGAGTAACAATGTTTTAGACTGGTCTCCAAGGATAGCAATTATTTGTTTTGAGTGTTGAACATAAGTAGATCTATTTAACTATGCATGGGTTTCTTTAATCAATCTGCATTTTACCTTTAAAATTACCAGTTTTAGGTTTCCTAGAAGTAACATCCATGGATACTCATTTAGGTAACAGGACTAGAGGAGTAGTAATTTGAACCTAAAGAATGTTGTAGAGGACAAAAATGGTTTGTAATGCATTGGACAAATATTTATTATCTATGTTTGAAAACCAATATGACATACCAAAGATTTTAGCTGCTTTCAATTCTCCAATACAACACAAATAATTATTGAAAAATGGAAAGTTGTTTTATACCTTACATTTAAGTCCCAATGTCTTAAATATAAATTTTTCAGACATAAAATTATAAAAAAATATTATAAAGTTTTATTCTTTTGGTAGTTAATTTTAAATAATCCTTTACATGAATAGTAGTTTAATGTACATGTTTAATGGATAAGTGATCAATCTAGAACTATAAATGTAAACACATAAACTCCATTAAATCAAATTTTAATTTGTGGAATAAAACTTTATATGATAGTTAGATAAAGATCACAATTCACAGGTTATTATTAAATTTAAATGTAAATCATTGTGTTTGTTTTGACTTTGCCCATGTGTGTATAATCATATTGCCAATAATGTTAAATATATTTTAAATCATAAATAAAAACTTATTTATTTATAGTTATCTCTTATCAACACTATGAGATGGAAGCAACCTGTGAGGAGATTGCCCTCTGAAATTTTTAACAGAGTGATGGAAGGGACATGAAGGAATTTAACCGAATACTCCCCATACTTAGTACTAGGTAATCATGTCCATGTGCTACAATGTTCTACTTACAAACCATGTGGTAATTAAAAGTGCGCAGAGAAATGTTTATGATTTTTTTCAAGGTAACCTCAAAAATGGAATTTGGATCAAAAATAGCAAATATTTTATCCCACACACTTATAACCTCTTGGACTCCTCGTAGGTTTCTACTGTACGGTATTCATTAAAGTCAACCCTTGTTACAATGTATCATTATCCTTTATATGTTGATGCCTGTACACTCTACTGGGAAACAAACTATTTGGAGCTGTAACTGGTTCGTACTGTAAAATTCCTAAAGTTTCTTGTTTCCCATGCCGTTCCTATTCAATGGTGATTACACTCAGAGGGAATACTATATACAAGTTCAGTGCATTTCAAAAGAACAAATTCTTATAAATTTAATAATATGGCTTACAGACACAGATTTTGTGTAATTTTGTAGAGAAATACTCAATTTTCATTGATCAGGTAGCATACTTTTCCAGCTGATGATTTCTAGCGATATGTCCAATAGCATTATCAAATGTGGTGTAGGTTCTTGCTCCTAACCCTGTTTGAGATTCTGGCAAAGGTGTTTCGTACAAACAAGGAATTTTTGTTAAATTCTCTGAAAAATCTTTAGGTGTCAGATCTGGTGAGTATATGGACTATGTAAATGGCATAAGCTTGATCAAACCATTAATCTGGGAATTGGTCATTGAGGAAATCCCGGATTTTGGTGAAGTAATGTGGTGTACTAATGGTATGCCGTTTTAGGAGCAATAAATGGTACACTGCATTTTTTGTTAATCCATGAGATTAAAAGTTTTTCACAGGCATGTCTGAAGTAAACTACTTGATTGTTTTCTACTATAATAAGAAAAAGCCAAACATATTTCTCTTAGCTAATGCATTGACGGCACGGAGACAAAATGAGAATACTCAAGATTACTCAGTATAGAGCCGCAGTGAAGGTTAATACAAAGAGAAAACATTAATTTATGAAACATGCCACAGACTTGCTACAGATTTTAACTCGCCAAAATCCCATAGTTATACTTATTAACTACAACGTTTGAGTGAAAAATCAATTAATCATTAAAAATGTTACTTCCAAAGAAATCTTTATCCAATAACAGTAACATTTCCCCACAAAGGCATTTAAAAACAATCCTACAATTTCTTTTAAATCTTGCACTATTGTTAATTAGTAAAATCTAAAGAGCAAACGTTTTCTCTGCACACATCAAACATTCAAATAGGAGATTAACAATCTCAGGAGAAGTATGCCAGGTAGATCTTATGAAAATGTTAATGAAGTTTTACCCTGCTTGCTCTATGATATCAGGCACATTGGATAACCTGAGGGCTCTCATGTCTTATGTGCACCCTTTTAATAAAACATTAAAGCAACTCATAAATTGAAGGCTATATTCACTAAACAGTTCTTTGACATATTCTTCAATCGAAAACTGACAGCACACATGGTCACAGCTATTAAAGGTCTTTGGTGCAAATTGCTACTTCAGTACTAACAGTGAATCACTTGAGAGAAATCTTGAACTGTTTAATACAATAACATCAATACCACCAGTCTGTAAGTCATATTAAAACATTTTATAGGAATTTTTTAAATTTTTTAAAGTCCTTTTTCAAATATAACCATGAGGATAAAAAAGGTATCATCGTACCACTGGTTGATAGTGGTTTATTTTAAATTGCAATATTAAGTAAAAAGCGGTGCTCAATGCTATGGACAGAGGGAGAAGGCAATTATTTTGTGATGGACGTTGCTCACAAAAATATAAATTATCCCGTGAAATGGTTATCAGTAATAAGCTTATAAAGTTTCATAACATGGAATACACAAGTGAATAAATTAGAAAAAAATTTTTTAATTCAAGCTTACTCTTTATTTCTTAGTAAACACAAATTGGGCAAACTACAAGTGTCACTCTAAGTTAAATGAAATGGTAATAAAATATAATTAAAAAGCCATTTGCAAAATGCGCATGTTGCGATGAGAAGCAAATGATAGCGCTTCTATCAATGGAATACTTTGAACATACTTCAACAAGAATATGAAACGTTTGGCCACTCTCCAGGACACACGGCGGTTAAACAGATGCTATGGATTCTTCTGTAAGCAGAAGAAAAATATTGTTTCTAACAGTTTTAAAACTATTTTGGAAGCATAAACAACTATGGACAGTAAATCATTATTTAAGTTGTAATTGAGTACAGTAAGTGCCAAAGTAAACAGTACTGAAAATACGTTTGGCTGCTATGTATGTACTTCATCTTGTTTATTTTTATGCAAATTTTTAATGCTAGCAGATTCAAATAGAACTTGAAATTAATTATGTTGAATACTGAACAGTTCATCTTAACTATGAAGTAATTGCTTGTGCGAGGAGTATCTGATTACCCAGGTAGTATCGCGGGAGCTGTCACTGTCAGAGAGAGGGGTGGGGGTTTCTAGGAGCAGGAGTGAGCCGGTGTGCAAGGTCCGGCTCCCGAGTACCCAGCAGGCTTCTGCACGGTGCGCAGCAGACGGAACGCTTCTTGTGACAACTTTCTCGGGAGGAACTTCCTCCACGAGACCCCGTGGCGTCCTCCTGCACATCACAGTCACACTGTAAAATCCTTTTTTGATCCTTATATTTATTTCACCTCTTAATGACTTATTGACTTCTTATTTTCAAGCGTCACACTTGTTTTAATTTTTGAAATAAAAAAAAATTAAAATTATATATATATATAAATAAACATCTTAATACTTTTGTGATTCAGGAATTTAGATCTTCCAGCTCTGTAAGCAGACTAAGAGCTAAGAATTTACACACTCTTTTTCAGACGTTAATAATATACCACACCACGTGTCACGTAACAGGCTTTGCTGACGTTGAATGCAAAATTTCAAGTCCATAACTGATATCATTAGGCTACATGTTACTATGTCACATGATTGTGCTCAGTTTGTTTACAAATTTTATCCCGTGAATGTTCCATTTGTAATCATAGTTACCCCTAAGACCAATTTAAAAATATTTCCCTATGGCTCAGCCAAATCCCTGGAGTGACATGCACCATCATTGAACTTCTTACAGCTTTCTATATAAAAGCAGCTTCATCCGAAATTCACCAAGTCTATAGATCAGTTCATTCTCGAGTTATCGTTGTGACAAACATACAGGCTTCGCTAACGCTCAGCCAATGATACTCATATTTAGAATACTTATTGATTGTATGTTTATAAAAAAAATTAGTAGAGATTTGGCAAGTCAATTATTACATGTGAGTCAATAACATCACTTACTTAATCAATTTTTCTTGTGGCATCAACAACAAATTCCATTTGATAAATTTACTGGTGCTCTGTTCTAGCAGTTACTTAATATGACTAGTCAAGGTGTCATGACTATATCCATCTATTACTTACTGTGACCTTTAACAGCTCTCTGAAACGTATTAGACTTGTTATAGGTGGAGACAATGTCTATATACTCAGTTTCAGCTACAGGAGCTTTGCAGGTCAGACTAACACAGTCAAGATGAACGGTATTACAGAATAATGTCACAACCCATTCCTTATTCTAGAAACTTTTTTCAGTAAACTGTGTTAGGTAGGCAAATCTTCATTATAATTCATTATTTTATTATCTATTAGATCTGTGCAATTGTTGTAGATAACAATTACAGTGCAGAAGAACACTGTAAGGGCACAACAATTAATTGTGAGGAATTGTTAGGAAAAATTTTTTCATGGAATGTTTTTTATGGATTTTTACAAACAAAAAATATTTTAAGCCAAATTTGGTTAAAACATTGCTGTTCAATATTTAATTTAATATAGATAAGCATAATCTAGCCCAGACGCATTTAGGTATAAGAGAGAGAGGGAGCGTGGTCCCAAATCAGTCGTCCGCTGTTCCAATCAGCGCCACACCCCCTGATATCTTAAAGGGTCCTGTCCTTGAAGTATTCTGGGCGCTCTTCCGCTTTGCGACTGCTGCCCGTTCGGCGAATAGCAAGATACCCCTCTAACCAACCAGGGCGATAGCGTCCCTGGAGCGAGCCGCTTTCCCGGCATTCTGAGTGGAATCATCGGCCGGAGACCATGTAGCTCTACAGTTCGTGGGTCACTCTTTGTGCTCGAAACCCTTTCGTATTGACTTTGTTTTCAAGTGTTTTTCTTTAATGTGCATTACCATCCTCCTCCCACACTCCTTTGGAGGTAATTTCAGGGTATTAGTGGAGAAGACAGTGTCCCAGTGCGGATTATTCGTCGTTCTACCGCGGCCCGCCAGCGGTGACGCCCGTTCGCTACGCGCCAATTACGTCGCGCCTAAGCACTCCTGTCGTTGCTGCTTCCCCCTGTGGATCTCTACACACAGCGAGTTTTCCAAGGTACTGTTAAAAAATCCATCACTTGTGTTGTATTCTCCTCTCACCTCCTTGTTACCTGCCCACTTTCCCGCCATTCTGCACATTGTTTTATTTTTATTTTCATAATTTGGTCCTCCGATTATTAATTTTTAACTTCTGCCCCGTACATTTTTGGTCCTCCGGGCCGGATTATTGTGAATCAGTCCTGTAGATTACAGTAATTTGTGTTGTAATTAATTAATTGTAAACAGGCGTCGTTACGCCATTTTGAATCTGCCGTACCGGACGCTACCGGCTTGTATGGTGGCGCTGCGAACGTGTTGTACTGGTAACATTGTTTCTTCTCCTCGCGCAACTGGATCGTTGACGTCAACAACTATTACGTAATTGTCCGTAGGCAGTCTAATTTTACGACCGCCCCTCAACAGCTGATGGCCCGATCGATACTTGAATGCACGGCCTCCGCTGCAGTCAGCTGTACCGGTTTTTTGATACTGCATTTCTCCTCGCCGTAACGGAACTCTGTTTATATCTCTGGAATAGAGACTCGGACACGAGTCCACCCATACTCTCTCTCACATTAGTAATATACTAGTAATGTATTTAGTTAACAACAGGGCAATATCTGGTTTAGTTAATTGACCACTCTTTCTTTGATAGTATTAATTAACTCACAATAATTCTCCATTCCATTAAATGTAACTTTGTGCTAGTGGAAATTTAATTGTTCCTTGTAATTGTTTCTAAAGCAATATATTGCTCACTATTCAATTTGCTATTGAATAACATTTCGCTTTGTTCCATTGTAATTTACTTGTTAAATAAGCAACCAATTAATTGCCATTCTAAGTTCTCTCATGTCAATTTAAGATTTAACTTGAACTGATTTGCTCTCCTTTTCATTTCAATTATATCATTGTTGTTTCATGTTCTAGCGTAAATTATGTTAAGAAGTGTGTAGATTAACTCTCTGATCGATAGTATTGGTGATTGTAGGTCAATTCTATGGTGTACTCTTGCCAAAATTATTGAAAGCAACATTTCTTATCTCTAACCTACATATTAGCTACTTATTTCTCTACACTCCATTGTATTTTGTCCAATTTTATTTTAAAAGGTTCATTCACCGTTCTCTACATTGTGTCTCTTTATCAACCTGATTAACTTAGGATATCTCTCACGGGTTACTTAATTGTTTAATAACAATTATCACTGTCTCTCTTATATTATTTTTACTAATAATTGCTCCATTTAAAATATTTTCTCGCCTTAGGGTTACATAACATTGGGTACTTAGATTAGCTATTAAGGTAGCTTAGGTGGACATACCGGCACTTAATGTAATCTAATTTTGTCTTATCTCAACTTAACTTGTTCCCCCCTTTCGCTTACATTGATTTGTTTACATTACGGTATCCCTCCATTGTTTTTTAAATTATCTTTGTTAATTGTCTCATTTTATTGTTTTGTGGCACTATCGGGAAACCTTTGGTAATTCTCATTTGTAAAACTGCTTTGCCCCTTTCGATATCACAATGGCTCCCAAGGAATTCAAATACGAAACTTATCGTAAATCAACAGATCTTATCAAATCTCGTTTTGCTTCTCTTAACGAAACCGTCACTGAAAATCACTACCAGCGCTCCACCTTTGACACCAGTTCAAATCAGACAATTAAACACAGTGTTCGCGGAACTAAAGAAGAAACGCGCGGACTTTGAACTTAACCTTCAACGTGTCATCGAAGGTGACAGTGAAGCAGCGGATCAAGATACTCTTTCCAAAGATCAGGATGAGGTTAACGACCTATATGTCGCTATTTCTAGCTTGATCGAGGTTCATCTTGTCACTGAACCCACAACTCCCGCGTCCTCATCACATTCTGATCATCCCGCGTTGTTCCCCACGACGGTAACTGGAGTCAAGTTGCCTAAATTAAACTTACAGACGTTTGATGGTTCTCCTATGAAATGGATTTCATTTATCAACCTGTTTGACACTACAGTACACCGCAGTGCTTCACTCTCTAACGTCGCTAAAGTTCCAGTATTTACTGAGCATATTGGAAGGGCGAACCTCTGAACTTAGTGAAGTCGCTCAATCTCACCCCCGCCAATTACCTCATTGCTTATCAGTTGTTGCGGGACAGATATCATAACATACGCCCGCCTCACTACTCTCCATCTAAATTATATACTTGACATGCCCGCAGTCGCTAGCAACAATGCTAAACAACCTTAGAGCGTTCATAACAACATTTTATGAACATTCAGAGGTCCTTGGAAAGCCCTGGACTGTGATATCGCCTCTGATAATCCTCTATTGTCAGCTCACTTTGTTGCGCAAACTTGACAGCAAAACTGTCCAGAAATTGGAACAGTATCGTGAGTCCCAAAGAGAGCCTGGCGCCGCTCCGCATTCCCTCCCAAGGCATTTCCCTCCCAGGTCACGGAGGATTATAACATTTTTAAATCTGGAATGCTCCCAGATTGAAGGGACGCTAGCCTTCACACCCACTCTGAGACGAAAATACTGTCTACCTCTTCCTGACCCGAGGTTGAAAAGCGTGTGTTCAGTTCGCCCTCCCCCAAGCAAATGAATTTGTTAGCTACTGACGCTAAAATTAATTCAAACTACGAAGCTCTTTGTTTTTGTTGCCGGAAATCTGGGCACAAAAATTTACCAATGTCCTCTGTTTAAGGAAACAAGTCTCCTAATGAGCGGTTACAACCTCGTTAAAAGGTAAAACCAGCGGTGCATTTTCATGCTTGGGAAATCATCCGATTAAAGAGTGCAGATCCAAGAACACATGTTCGACTTGCAACAGGAAAACACCATTCGCTTCTGCACTTTAATAACAGCGCCGATCAGATAGGCCTAGCTCTTCCGCCACTGCGCCTCTACCCCCCCCCCCCCCCCGCTAGCTGTCAACACAACACTGACTTGTGCCGCGCGCTCCACCTCTCTCACTGAAACAAGCACCGTGCTGCTCTGTACAGCACTGGTCAAACTCACTGCCCACAATGGCCAGTCATATATTTTCCGCGCCTTATTGGATTCTGGCAGTATGTCCGACTTTGTTTCTGAGCGTGCTGCTCAGCTGTTAGGCTCACGTCGCCAGCCTTCTAACCTCACTGTCATTGGGTTAGCCCAAAACATGACTAACACCAGAGGGTCACTAGATCTCAATCTTGAAACATTATCGGGAACACTTAATTGCCCCAAAACCATTCCTTCCATGTACTGGAAAAAATCTCTCTCGAACTTCCGCGGTAGAACTTAACCCGGAAGTACTCATGCGAACAAAATCTTTTGTTCTCGCGGACCCGACCTTTGGCAAGCCTGGTCCAATCGATGTCCTCATCGGCAACTCTCTCTTCCCTCAACTGCTTACCAATGAGCGACACTCTCTCGGGGCGAATATGCCTTCTGCTCTTGGCACTATTTTTGGATATGTGATTGTTGGAAGTGCGCCGTGTCTCTCTACCGCGCAAAGAACCTCTAATCTCGCCATCTCTCTCCTCTCGACCACAGATACTGACCTCCACTCCTCCCTTCAACGATTTTGGACACAGGAAGAACTTCCGATCTGTAGTAAAAAATCGGAAGAAGAAATCGCGTCGTGTGATAAAACTGTTTGAGACATCGCATACACGTGACTCGGAAGGTCGCTATGTAGTCAAGCTTCCCTTTGTTGACAACCTCGCCCACACTAAATTGGGAACGTCAAGGTCAACCGCCGCTCATCGCCTGGAGTCTATGGAGAGGCGGATCCACGCCAGAAATAACTCCCCCCTGAAGGCGCTCTATATCGAGTTCATGACCGAGTACGAGGCGCTCGGACACATGAAATGTCTTCCCCATCCTGATTTATCTGCTCCGCATTATTTTCTCCCACATCATGGGGTAGTGAAAGAGTATAGTAGCACTACCAAGCTTCGTGTTGTTTTTGACGCCAGTGCCAAGACCGGCTCAGGCCTATCCCTCAACGACGTACTTCTCACCGGTCCAAAGTTACAAAATAATATTTGTGATATCCTTCTCCACTTCCGGCTGAAAAATTTTGTTTTTTCGTGCGACATCCGGCAGATTGTACCGCCAAATTAAGATTCATCCAGACGACCAAAGGTTTCAGCTCATCCTTTGGCGTGAAAACCCCTCCCTTTCCGCTCTCTACTTACCAGCTGACCACGGTGACGTTATGGTATGAACTGTTCACCCTACCTCGCCATAAAAACTCTCCGACAATTGACACAAGATGAAGGTTCCAATTTCCCTCAGGCAGCTCACATTCTGAAACACCATAGCTATGTGGACGATTTGATAGCCGGAGCGTCCACTGAAGACGAAGCTCTCCAACTTCAACATCAGCTGATCGAGCTTCTCCGCTCTAGGCGGCTTTGAACTGAGGAAATGGGTTTCTAATTGCCCAAAATTACTTCAACCATTGCCTGCCTCTCATCAAGAATCCCCTGTGTTTCTTCAAACCTTCGTCGGACCCTCTGTTCTCCATCTTAGGTATCCATTGGTCACCTGTGACAGACTGTTTTAAATATAACCTCAACTTCAACATGTGATGCCCCGACTAAGCGGAAAGTGCTAAGTCTGATCGCTCGGATTTACGACCCGTGCGGTTTTTTGTCCCCTTGCATAATGATAGCAAAGCGCTTCATGCAAGTGTTGTGGACTTCCGGTGTATCTTGGGATGAACCCTTGTCTCCGGACCTCGCGCTAAAATGGCGAGACTTTGTGATCGAACTTAAAAAACATTGTTGAAGTGTCGATCCCTCGGCCGATAATGGCCACCCCCTCTAGCTCATGTGAACTACATGGTTTCTCGGACGCATCCGAGACCGGTTACGCCGCTGTTGTGTATATAAAGGTGCCATAAACACTGATAGTGAAGTGAGTGGTGACCCAAATAATTTCAAAAACTCGTGCTGCCCCGCTAAAACGAGTAACTTTGCCGCGATTAGAGTTGTGCGCGGCTCACCTCCTGGCTAATTTAGTTCATTATGTACAGTCTCAGTATTCCAGTGTATTAAGTATTGACTCTACAACTTTGTGGTGTGATTCGACTGTGACTCTGCTCCTGGATACATACTCTCCCTTACCGCCTCAAAACGTATTGTAGCGAATCGTGTAGCTCAAATCCAAGAGCTCATTCCTCCCTCTTCTTGGCGTCATGTGTCTAGTGCTGACAACCCTGCAGACTGTGCTTCTCGTGGGATCCTCCCTTCGGAACTTGTTCATCACACTCTTTGGTGGCACGGACCCTTGATGGCTGCAACTACCTCCTCCAGATTGGCCCACTTCCAGTTTTTCTCCGCTCGATGATTCTTCCTTGGACGAGTTGAAGCCCGTTCCGCTGTCCGTCTTCGTTGCAGCCTCCCAGCCTCCTTGGGATCTACTTCACTCGTTTCTCCTCCTGGACCAAGCTGCTCCATGTGTTGGCGTATCTCCTCCCGGTTCGTCTCTCATAGCCGCCGGCAAGGAAGAACATCATGTGGGTCCTCTTTCTGTCGTCGAGGTGCGAGCTGCTCAACTTCGCCTCTTCCAATTAGTTCAACGAGAATCTTTTCCTGATGACCTAGGCAGCCCTTCGAGACAACAAGAAACTGCTCCATCAAGCTACAGCGCCTTGCTCCCTTCATTGATGCTGAAGGACTCCTCCGTGTTGGTGGTCGACTAAAGCTTGCTGGACTTGACGGAAGAAGTGCGCCACCCCATGTATTTTGCTCTAAATCTCACCATGTTGTTAAACTTACTAATAGACCACACTCACCTACAAAACTTAACATTCAGGGGTTCAATTAACCATGTCCCTTTTAGCCCAGCATGTCTGGATTCTCTCTGCTCGTAGTGTGGTGGCGCCTCGCGCATTTTTCAATGCCTCCCTTGCTTTTTTTAAACAAAGACCCAAGCCTTTGTTCCCTCTCATGGGGTGATCTACCCCAAAGCCCGCATAATTCCCGCTCGACCTTTCTTGTCGACAGGCATTGACTATGGTGGTCCCTTCAACGTCAAAGATTCACAACCTCCGCTCTTATCCGACACACTAAAGCTTACATCTGTCTCTTTGTGTGCCTAGTGACTAAGTCTGTACATATAGAAGTCGCCACTGATTCTGTCCACGGACGCATTTATAGCCGCACTCACACGTTTTGTTTCACGTAGAGGCCTATGTACCGACATCTATAGTGACTGTGTGTACAAACTTTGTTGGTGCGAGAAAAACTCTATACAGCAACTAATCACTTCCTCTGGCAAGCTCCAAATTCACCAATTTTCCCTCGGCCAGAAAATTAACTTTCATTTTAACCCCCCCTGCAGCTCCCCACCATGGCCGGCCTCTGGAAAGCGCCATTAAGAGCGCACAAATTTTCACTTGAAAAGAGTTCTGGGCACCTATGTTCCCACTCTTGCCCAATTTACCACCCTCACTTGCCAGGTGGAAGCAATGTTGAATTCCCGCCCGCTTACTGCGCTCTCCAGTGACCCCAACGATTTACAACCTTCTCACTCCGGGGCACTTCCTGATTGGAGCGCCGCTAGTGGCTGTGCCCGAACGCAACCTTGCAGATTTGCCGGATAACAGGCTGGCTCATTGGCAGCTAGTGCAGGCTTTCTCCCAGCGAGTGTGGTAAACGCTGGAGCAGGGAGTACCTCCATTCCCTCCAGCAAAGACTTAAGTGGGAGCGGCCCTCCCGAAATTTACAAGTTGGCGATCTAGTATTGGTCCAACAAGACTCTCCCTCGCTGTGTTGGCCCCTCGCTAGAATAAACTAAAGCTTTTCCCTGGACGTGGACAGTGTAGTGCGTGTGGTGCGTATCCTCCTCCCACACTCCTTTGGAGGTAATTTCAGGGTATTAGTGGAGAAGACAGTGTCCAGTGCGGATTATTCGTCGTTCTACGCGGCCGGCCAGCGGTGACGCCCCGTTCGCTACGCGCCAATTACGTCGCGCCCTAAGCACTCCTGTCGTTGCTGCTTCCCCCTGTGGATCTCTAACACACAGCGAGTTTTCCAAGGTACTGTTAAAACTCCATCACTTGTGTTGTATTCTCCTCTCACCTCTTGTTACCTGCCCACTTTCCCGCCATTTCTGCACATTGTTTTATTTTTATTTTCATAATTTGGTCCTCCGATTATTAATTTTTAACTTCTGCCCCCGTACAATTGCTTTTACAAAAAATTCTTTCCAAGTTACTGTCCATACAATATATGGATAATATTATAGCTTCCATAAACAACTGATTGAAAAAATCCATATATAAAAAAAACAGAGTACATGATACAGTACTCTGTATCATGTATGAATGTTACAGAGTACTTAATTGAGCATTTTTTCCACTAGAATTAATTAATATTGGAGCAATAACATATTCTCTTGGGAAAAATAAGACCTATACTCCAAACTTAAAAATTATTAAATAGCCATACCGACACTTATATTCACACCTACTTTATGTTTCTTCAGGCCAACCCACCATTCTCTGTGTAAAAACAAGCTGACATAATCTGATTTTTCATTAGTCCAAATGGCTATCTATTTTTGTTATTCTTCAATCAAACAAAACATAGTAATAATATGCAACATCAAAAGGAGTATTAGTTACCTTATCAAACAGAGTTTGATTGAGAGATTGCTGGATGCTTCGAAACAAAACATTAATCATATTGTTATCTGATTATCATCCTACACAGCAAAAGTTCGAAAGCTATGGTTCTGTGCTGTAGTATGCAGAATTAGTTTCTGCCCCTAGTTCTGTCTGTGATGACCTTCTCTACCCTTTATCAAAGAGCATCTTATTTTCCAATATAAGATCACTTCCAATATATAAAATACTGGCAGAATTGGTAACATAAACTCCCTAAAAGCATTTCAACTATTGGTATTTCAACTACATAATCCGACAGCTATTTTCTGCAGCAAAATTTGATCAATTGAACACTCCGTATATGCCTGTCTAGAGTATACGATTTGGAAAGGTTACAAAAAGAAAAAATGTCCAATGTAAATAAAAAATTTTAACACGAAACGTTTCATAATATTGTTCAACCACACGCCAAGATGTATATCAAGAAACTGATTTTGTACAGTAAAACCAGTTTTCCTCCATAAAAACCATCATCTTACAAACTGTAGGTTTCAGATGTACTTTGCTATTTGAGATAAAAAAAAGGTATATATTTGATTACACTTGATTTAATTTTCCTCCATTACAAGAACTCAGTTCTATAAAAGGGACCATTTCAAATATTCAGTTAATTTTGCTTTGAAACATAGTGTGGTATTTTGAACTTAATGGATAATTTATCTATTTTAAATCGGGGAAACTTGATACATTCTAAATTATAAATAAAAAAGGCCAAGAATGGATCCCTGTGGAACTCCATTTGTTGGTTCGCTATAGTTAGTGATATGTACACAATAAACCGTAAGTCTCCAAATTGATGCACAGTGCACACATTCGAGTGCTCATCCTTACAAATGAAAAGGCAGGAGAGAATTATGTGAAACTCACACCACACCTGTCGTACAACGGTGCTGGAAAATTTACATGTTTAAGCCACTAAAGAAAATTAAATTCATACTAATACGAGATACTAAACATCACTACTATCTGCTTTCCTTAGTGAAACATCTAAACACGGGGCACGTTGGGACGTGTGTGGGAACCAGTAAATTATAAAAGAAACACCTGCACTCCACATAAAACCATTGTTTGTTAGGTAGCTGCCTCTCAGGAAAGTTATACTTTAAAGTAACTCGACAGTTGAATGTTCTTTAATAACAGGGAACGGAATCGGCTTTCATACAGTATCCCGTTACACAAATGAATTTTCTTCTCTCGTTTTCTCAATGTTTTAATGAGTGGGAACTTTACAAAAACTTTGAATGCTTCATTCAAGTATAGGCAATTCAAGATAATTTGGCCAACAGTTTTTTAACAGGTAAATTTAAAATTTCTAAAACTAACTAACAACACTTCTTACATAGAAATGTGTCAGGAAATTAATGAAAATAATATGAACTTTTCTGTTGTACTACAATAAATTATCGACAGTAACATAATTATATAATAATAAATATCATATTTACATAAAAAATTATCCCCAAAAATGAATTCTTGACTGTGAGAAATAAACTATAAATGTTAACTACAAAGGGAAATTGTGTAAAATGTACGCTCTTTGGTATATATTGAAATAACATTTCTGAAACTTATTAACTGGAATTTCTGAATTTACTATTTTGTTAATTATTACATATATTAATATTACCATTTATTACATGGTAAAGTATGTTTCAATTCATAATAGTATAAAATTTCAGTCTTCCCCATACATAGAGAAAAATTACTGTTGTGTTATGAAACAACAAATGTAAAAAATTTTTTGAATAAATGTTTATAATCTACAATAAACATATAGAGAGGAAGATAAGAATACCTTGTTTAAACTTTTGAGTCACCTTTAATACTTAAATAAAGATTAAATATTACGGATTTGTATTTGAATTTACTAAAAACAAGAACAAAAAAAATGTTATATGAACAAAACTACTTGTGTTGAATTTAATCAACCTAAATAATTAAAAATACAAATATTTAGCGTAATAAGAAATTAAACACTTTCTCAAAAAAGAAAAAATATTGTTTTGAATTTTTCATAAGAGATTTGTAATTTTAAAGACCAATTATTCTGAAGAATGCTTTACGGCAGATACGTTTCTAATACTATATACAAACCGCATGTGTAACTGACTGACTCACTCACTCACGTATACTAATTCTAACCTACTTCCAGATGAGTTAGAGGACTTGAAATTTGGTACACAGATAGCTTTCCCACGTGTAACCACCAGGAGGAAAATCCCGAAAAGTGAGAATTTTTCATTTTCAACCCCTCAAAAAAATTCCCAAAAAATCGCGCATTCTTCACCCCTGCAGGCATTTTTTGTAAAGCCCGATAGCGGGGCGAACCGTTGGAGCTAGCTCGGATCTGACGGAAAATTCATGGTCAGGAATGAAGTGAACTACAAAAAAGGTCTAATGACTTTTTGCTCTATCTTCCATGGTTAAGCGACACAAAACGCTCGAACATTTGAATTTCCAGAGATTGTTTTTCGATAAAAATATATGTTTCAAGCCCGATAGCGGCCGCCGAACCGTTGGTTCGTAGCTCAAATCTGATTGACCCATCAAATTAGCAAATTGCGCGATCTACAGAAAAGGTCCAGTAATCTTTTGCCCTATCTCGATTGGTTTGGCCGAAAAACGTGATGATTATGTACAATTTTGTTTGTAACTTTTACGCGAAAACTTTTGTTTTTTGGGGTCGATAGCGGCGAAACCATTGGTCGGAGGTCAAAATAAGACTAACGTTTTATTTAGGAAATAAGATGACCTACAAAAAAGGTCCAGTGACTTTTTACTATATTTCCCCTTAGTTTGACCGCAAAACGCGATTATAAGTGAAAATATTGGACATTTTCGCCTAAAAATTTACATTCCGGGCCTTGATAGCGGCTAAACGGTTGGTCCGTAACTCAAAACAAATTTTAAACGGGATTTAGGGAAATCACGTGATCTACAGAAAAAGGTTCAGTGACTTCGGGAGTTGGCTGAGCGTTTAGCTAAGCGTCAATAGTAGATAGGGACAGAGGAATATTTATTATGTTCACAGACACAATACCCCCCTTCTAAAAAAGGCCCAAGTGTTGTCATTAACCCCCGGGTAATATTAACCCACCCCCCCCCCCCCGAGGATTTTCCTGGTATGACCTGATAACCTCCTGTACATTCAACCCCCTGATGTGTTAACCCCACCTGGTAACATTTAAAACCCCCCCCAGGGAATTTCCTGCCATGACCTCATGTCCGAATTTTACCAGTCACCAAATCTCTTAACCCCCCCCCCCCTGGGAAGATCCTGGTATGAACCAGATAACCCCTGGGAGACTTATCCCCCGGTAAACGTTAACCCCCCCTACAGAATTTGTTCATATGACCAGACAATATCTGACGAAATTAAACCCCCTCATTGTCTTAACCTCCTTTATTAACATTAATCACCCACCCAGGGAATTTCTCGCCTTGACTAGATAGTCTCCTGGTGATATTAAACCCCCTGTTCGACTTAAAATACTGCCTTGGAGGTCGGTTTTTATTATGTTTATACTAAACAATTCAAGATAGCTGACCCGTGCAGACTTTTCCTCCCGAGCTCATTTCTGGCTAAACCATAGGTCGTAGATCAGATCTGAGGGCACAATCGAAAGACAAAATTAAATTTCCAACAAGAAAGGTCCCAGTCACTTTTTGTCGTATCTCTAACGGTTTAACCGCAAAATGCCCTCAAAGTCAAAAGTTTTTACGAATCCGGAAAAAAATCTATGAAAAAGGTCAATTTTTAAATCCCTTGTCATTTACTTAATGTCCGGACTTAAACCAGTCACCGAATTCCGCTTATTCCCCGAATTTGCAAGCGTTTTACTTTGGGGGCCTGGGGGCGTAGCCCCCAGCGAGCCCGAAGGCGAGTAATAAGTATACAAACAATCTCCCATTGGTATAATAAAATATACATCTAATTTTCTAATTTACAAACAAAACTGCAATGTAATAACTTAAAAGTCGATACTATTTATTATTAGACAAATCGAATTTAAAACACGCACACACACACACACACACACACACACACATATATATATATGTATATTAATATAGGAAAAATGTTTACTATAACAAATATCTAAAACTTAAGGACACATAAAAACAGTTGCTCAAAATACATTTCTAATTTCCAAAGAGATGTGTAACCTTCCTCAGAAAAAATTGTAGAAGTGATCTCAACCTACAACAACACACCATGGGGGAAGGACATTTTTATGGTTTTTAGCAATAATGGCTAGCTACCTCTTTTGGGTCTAAATCTCTGTTAATCCTTGAGTATTTTTATTTTTTATTCCCCTTTCTAAGAGATTTAAATTCTCTTGGACCCCCAATGTCTATTGACAATACAAAATAAAGATTCCTTGAAATTATTTTGCCAGTTGTCAACTCTAATCTTGGGGGTCCTGAAGTTCTGTTTCCTCAGGAGGTTTAAATCTGTTACAGTACTCCAAAATTATATTTTTTTATTACTACAGTTTTAACAAATAGGTCTGTCTGTATCTACAGATTTCCATGATCAAAGTATATATTTCAAAACCTATATCGCGATAGGGCAAGATTGATTAATGCCCTAACTTTGATGATTTTAAAAATATATTTTGTACGTGAATTTGCACAACACCCTTAATCATACCTTACAAGTTAATACAGTACTATAACACCTACCATGAGATGTCTCTGAACATGGAATATGTGTGAGAGTCTTGAATCTGGGAGATGCTGTTGGCTCGCATGTACACTGTGGCCGATGGTGGAGGGGAGAGGGAGAGACTGGTCGGCTGTTACTGGGACACGATGGCTACTGTGTGGACCACTCCGAGATCTGGGTACCCTGTACAACAGTCACACGTCATTCCACTCGGGGACTCATCTACAGACCACTAGATTACAAGTTTGGTTAATACATGATAGAGAGTCTTGTATCTGGGAGAGAGGGAGAGACTGGTCGGCTGTTACTGGGACACGAGGCTACCGTGTGGACACTCCGAGATCTGGGTACCCTGTACACAGTCACACGTCATTCCACTCGGGACTCATCTACAGACCACTACATTACAAGTTTGGTAATACATGATAGAGAGTCTTGTATCTGGAGAGAGAGAGAGACTGGTCGGCTGTTACTGGGACACGAGGCTACCGTGTGGACACTCCGAGATCTGGGTACCCTGTACACAGTCACACGTCATTTCCACTCCGGGACTCATCTACAGACCACTACATTACAAGTTTGGTAATACATGATAGAGAGTCTTGTTTCTGGGAGAGGGAGAGAGACTGGTCGGCTGTTACTGGGACACGAGGCTACCGTGTGGACACTCCGAGATCTGGGTACCCTGTACACAGTCACACGTCATTCCACTCGTCGGACTCATCTACAGACCACTACATTACAAGTTTGGTAATACATGATAGAGAGTCTTGTATCTGAGGGAGAGGGAGAGACTGGTCGGCTGTTACTGGGACACGAGGCTACCGTGTGGACACTCCGAGATCTGGGTACCCTGTACACAGTCACACGTCATTTCCACTCGGGGACTCATTCTACAGACCCACTACATTACAAGTTTGGTAATACATGATAGAGAGTCTTGTATCTGGGAGAGGGAGAGACTGGTCGGCTGTTACTGGGACATGAGGCTACAGTGTGGACACTCCCGAGATCTGGGTACCCTGTACACAGTTACACGTCATTTCCACTCGGGACTCAGCTACAGACCACTACATTACAAGTTTCGGTAATACATGATAGAGAGTCTTGTATTCTGGGAGAGGGAGAGACTGGTCGGCTGTTACTGGGACATGAGGCTACAGTGTGGACACTCCCGAGATCATGGGTACCCTGTACACAGTTACACGTCATTCCACTCGGGACTCAGCTACAGACCACTACATTACAAGTTTGGTAATACATGATAGAGAGTCTTGTATCTGGGAGAGGGAGAGCCGTGTGGACACTCCGAGATCTGGGTACCCTGTACACAGTCACACGTCATTCCACTCAGGATTCAGCTACAGACCACTACATTACACCTTTGTCAAATATATCATTCTCTTCCATACTACTTGTATGGTTTGTCCTTAGAAGAAAACAAATTGGTTATCACAGTTGACTGAAGGATGCACATTTACGAGTATTCCCACTGTCCTATAAGAGGGTACATGAGTTGTGTTGCAGTGAAGGTGTTAAATGGGGGCAGCAGCAACTGATGTACTCACTGGATTATTGAAATAATTTTTCACCATTTAGCATAATTTTCACTAAAATACTATTACTTTTTACATGATAAGGTGCAAAATATCAGAATTTATTGCAAGAAAAAATTAATAAATATCAGCAGTATTTCCAATGTTACTGTTGTTAATGGATTGTCCAACCAAAAGAGATTTCTCTCCTAATATCTCTAGGACTGTGGAAAATGATTACTGGAAAACTCTATTCAGCATTATTAGTGTATTTAAAACAAAATCTGAATATATTAACCCAATATTGGGAGTTCTACATTCGACGCTTGGTTTTAGTTTTGTTCCCCCAACAAAAATGTTTAAAAAATTGTTTGAAAAATAAATTGTACTCTTATTAAGTTTCGTTTTAAAAACTGAATACTGTCTCTTTAATTCAATATATTTTGTAATTTCCTTTTTTTACCTACATATAGAGTAAAAACAATTTAAGGTAAACATAATGCAATACACAAATGTTGGTAGTTAGAACACACGAACACATACTAGGACAAACTGTAATGGACACATAACCCAAAAACTCAGTTTATAAGTAAAAAAGCTGGGGAATATATTCAGATTTATTATATAAGTTTAATGATATTTTCAATTATAAGATAGTATCACTTTGAAATGATAAATCTGTTAGCTTATGTACCTTTCAGGGATTGTCCCAAAACATTCTAACTACATATTTTATGATAGAAACTAAAGAAGAGACTTTGTCCACAAATCATCTGTTTGACAGCAATGCTGAGAGTGCACTCCAAGAGCATTTAACAATCTTTTTATACTGAGCATTCCATTCAATACAGATCCAGCAGATCTGTCCTAGTACATTCAGTTTCATGTGACAGACCATACAGACAATAGATTATAGATTTTATCACATTTTCAATCAAATAACTTTGTTTAGATAAAATTTTAAGATTTTTTAGATTAGATTATTTCAAAAGCACAAAATTACTAATTGGAGATACATTTCCCATTTAACATTAAAATACAGTATACAAGTTGGATCGAAATAAAATAAAAACAATCCTTTTAATTAAGTCAAATTATTACTTATATGATCCTTTAGTAGATTAATATACAACACCTTTTTACATTTTATAGTTCAAATTTGATTATTTTCACTGACCCTGATTTGTGTAAAAATTAGCAATCATGGAGAAACAAAAACAACTGGGCAAAAATACAAAACGGGGGAAAAAATGAATTTACCTTAGCTAGTAAACATGTAGGAACAGGAGGACTAAGTCCATTGATATAATTTTATTGAAAGTATGAAACTACATAACTATTTGTTATAAAACAATTTTTGGTAAAAACACATATTTTGAACACTTACAAGTGAGTAAAATGCTAAAAGAAAACGAAATAGTCCTTCCGGCTCAGACAGAAAATGGAGCTCGTTTTTGTAAAAGCAAATATATAAAATATATTTCTAACGGGATTTGCTTTTAATCAGTACATAAAAAATAAAAAGGTGGGAAATTCAGAACAAAATTGTGGGACGGGTGTGTCTTCCTGGAAGGAAATGACATACCAGGCTTGCCAACATTGTAGGATATTTTTTTAAGATCAATTTTTTGTACCAAGTTTCAAAATGGTCGTGTTTTTTTTAGGGTGCAGTTATTATGTTTTACAAGCTCTGGTTTTATGGTTTACAGAAACTTCAGGACAGTTTTGAACAATGAATTTTGTGGAAAGTTCCATTTGCATTACCATGAGGGCCATGGCAATAGGCTAAATTCTGTACACAACAATAGCAAGAAACACATGTTAGCATAAATCCCACTTTCGAATGTAGTAAAAAGATTGGGCATTACCATAATGAGGAGATTTAAAGAATGGTTAAACATAACCATATCTGAGAAATCATCAATAGTGGGTGAAATACACAAACACCAAATTTAGTGGGGTGTGTACAAGACTTGAATCTTAAAAATCAAGTAAAGTACTTACCTAACTCTGAAATAATGCAATGTAGCAAGCCTAAGGAATATTATGACATGGTAAACCTAATGATGAGTATTTAACAAAAAACAACATCAGTACAACAAAACAACTGTCAAAGTTATCATTGGTATTAAATATGAATTATAATGGTAAAAATCAGTAGACCATTACAACTTAGTTTGATTTGATCAACAGTTCTATTAATCAAAGTTTACAAAGCCAATTTTTCTGAATTTTTTTAAAACAAAACTTTGTCTGAACCGTATGCAATATTGTTCATCTTGGTGAAGAGAGCAAAAAAACTAGAATATAGCACATCCATGGGTAAAGTTATACTACGTTAGTGCAAGGCAGGGATGTCCCATGGTTTATAAACATTAAATAGTACACTGCTACTTTAGAAAACTACTATACCTAGGGTTCAGGAAGATTGAGGGAGAGGGAAAGATAAACAGAAGGGATAGATAAACTAATTCCAGGTACTTGGAGTTGTTTTGAGGTGGAATGGGCCAACAAGCTGCTTATCGCAGAAAACAGAAAATGATGTGCTTCATGCAGAGTTTGTTATACTGATGCAAGCTCAACCTTAAAGCAAGAAATGTTATCACACAATTTAAAAAAAACCTTACTTATTCTATAGGTTTAAGATTGCAATTACAGTTTCTTGAAATTTAACTGATACTCACCGGCCTTTACATTTCGATGGTGGTGGTTTCCCATTCACTTGATCCAAGTTTTTGTGAAACTCTCTCAAGGAATCTGGAGACCTGCTCTAACACAGCTCTGTACATCTGTCTGCTAGATTCGGCCTGAAATACAACAATACTTTTTTATATTTAAACTGCACACTAGAGTAAGAAGTTAAGACATTTTCATCCTCAACATATCCAGTGACAATATACTAACTATAATTTTACTATAACCATTTTAAAGTTGCTTAAGTTTCACAAACATAATATTAATCCAATTGAACATTGTTTGTGACTAATTAAATTTAAATACCAAAACAGAAAAGGATTCTACGCTTAAAACGTTTGTATTTATAATAACATTCCAAGTGCTACAGTCTAAGCCAAAATCTATTCAAGGCTGGTTTAAACCATGATCATGTCACTTTTGTAAAATATAAACTAACATATGACATTTTTTATTCCTTTTTGTACTTGCAAAATATCATTCCTTGAAAAACTTGAAAGCGCATTTTAAATTTTACCATGGTATGGAGATGAAGCTATTTATTACACATGGAACACATGTTACTGTGGCATTTCTAACCAAAGCAAACATCTGCTAAAAGTAGGGTTTGAATTTCTTGTTCACATACTAGAAAATCTAACTCAGAAGAGGGTTGTAGATCTACTGAAAGGAGACAACTAACTAATAAGGAAATATAGCTTAGTGAAGGTTTTTGCAGAATTAGAGAATTGGGACTACAATGGGTTTGGGAAGTCCTCTCCTTGGGAGAGGAGTCACCAATTCGAAAAAGAACTAAAAGCAACTCTGTCAATGCTAGGTACTTTGTACAATTTAATCATTATACCTCTACAATCATCTAGTAGTAAACCGGCTTTGGGATAAAATAAAATAATAGTAGTAAACTAATTCACGAGATGGTGGTCAAAGTATAAATACCTGCTTCAGTTGCCACTGGAGGGTGTGTCCACCTGGGTCTGCAGGTGGGAATTGTCCATGGTCTGCTGCAGTCTCTGGTTCTCTTCCACCAGTCTCTGGCACTCCTGCAACATTCCACAACCATA